>NC_056747.1:1086211280-1086366280 GCF_019279795.1 Protopterus annectens | reverse complement strand
GAGCTATTGCAGCACGGCTAGCCACCCGGCAATGTAAACCTTGGTTCTAGATGGTTCTCACTGTTGAAGTGATACGTAATGCCATATACAAAACTCTGAAAAAGAGGTTGTGGATATACAGACAGAGCTGGGTCAAGTGGGACACTAAACAGGATAATGGATTGGGCCCCCCACAGAACTTCCAGTATCTCATTACTTCGGTAGTTCTCCCCATTTAGCATAACAGACTTAGCCTGAGCAGTAATCTTCTCTGCCCTTGAAATGGCATTGAATCCCACATTTAATGAAAATGCATCTGGCCACTAGCAGATTAAGTGTACCTTTGGGCTATTTTCAAACCATAGGCCCCTTGCACACATTTTTTGGACCATGCATACATGCATGTGTTCTTTGATTCACCTTCCTGATTGCATTAAATTATATTTCTTGTATAATAAAGCAACACTTGTTACAGTATGTTTTAAATGTGTGGTTATGAACATTTTTACACGTAAGCAATGGAAAAATGTATGAACTAGCAATGACAGAACTACCCATTTCCGAACATTTCAACCAGAAAAGGCCACTAAAACTTCATTAAACTTCCCCAATATCAGTCAAAATGCAAAACCTATGAAGAAGTAAAAGTCAGCTGAATACTTCCACATTAAAGACATCTATCACTAATGAAGAGGTTGCATTTGGTAAACCACTTTATATTTCAGTGTTTCTTCTACAAATTTAGTGCCTGCTGCCCTTGAAGAATAAACTGTCTTTGTTACATTAAAAAAAGAAAAACTGGTAATACAGCAAGAGTGAATGGCTGGCAAGCCAAAAAGAGGTTCATAGCTACTAGGCATTTTACCCAAGGGGGGAAGCACATTCAGAAGTGCACCACCACTACTCCCCTTAAAGGGCTTTGTAGTATCAGCAGTTCACCTACATGGTGTGAGAGTTGAACCCACAGCCTTCTTCACCAAATCTGTCATTATTTGGTGACTTTAGTCCTTAATGATTTGCCAGAAAACCCCAAGTTTTATGAGGAAAAGACAAAAACTATGAGGCAGAAATCTGGACATTTGAGCGGTATGACTTTTAAGTAGTTTGGTAGCTGGTGTAGAGGTTATTTCTTATAACCAAGGTACAGGGTTTGAGCTTGAGAAATGTAATTAACTAACCTGTCACCCCTAACTTGGGCACTACATACATACACATTACTGAAAGGCATCCTCTGAATGAATCTAAGAATGTCTGTTGTGTGTTATCTCAAGATAGGGAACCTGAGATTGTCTCAAGAAAGTGAATCTATGCAACTTTAAATTTTGCATGTGTAGAAGAAGAAGCAGCAGCAACAAAAATATGTGTGCATTGATCACGTGCTGCTTCTCAGCAATGTAGATGTGACTGTGTTGACACACTCACAGATGCAGAGTCTGTTCTTAAACAGGAATGCTGCTAAGAAAAAAACAAAATGTATTTTTTTAATTAAAAGTTAAGTGTTGTAGCAGCTCCCTGGCCAGTGGGTCTCCCAGCCAATGGGTCTTAGCAATTGCCTAGGTTTCCTAGTGCTGGATCTGACTCTGGGTTGAGATATTACAAGGCTTTGAACAGCATGTATTTTCCACAAACAAGATCACATGGAATGCATGGATTTCTTATACCTGTGGATGCTAGGGTATATGCAGCCATTAGTACAGCTACAGGGGTCTTCCACAGACACACAGAGAACACACTGGGCATACCACAGGAACTGGTCTGCAGAATACTCAATGTATTTGTTGATATACTACGTATTTGAGTGGATGGGCATATCTATTTCCTTAACACATCAGAGGAGAGAGCCACCAGTTTGAATAACTTTTATTATATCACCTGCCTCCTCAAAGTTCTGAGTGGTATAGTTTGCACACATGTGGAAATAAACATCTTGTATGATGTCCACTGACTTTTTTATTTCAACAGAAAGGGCTATTATTCTGTGAAGTGCCATGTAGCATGCAATGCACAGGAGTCGATAACCAGTATGTCCGCACAGCACTCTGGTTGTGCCAGTGATTCCTACAACTGATACTCATGTCATATATATCGCCTTTGTAGTGAAATTCTTCAGTGCCACCTCGTTGGTAAGTGCAAGCACTGTGGCAGTCAGACATATACAAAGTCAAATACAGTGTGTACGCATCTCATTCCATGATATGTTCCAACTGTGTTTTAGGTGGTGCAGGATACACACTGGAACCCAGGTTGATAATACCAATAAGGAATCTATATAACATGGGTGTGCTGCAGCACAACTCCACCCATAGCCAAAACATTAAAGAATGCCTGTTCAGCCTGCTGATGACCTGGTTATGCCACATAGAAAATGTATATAGCATGCTGCTTTGTACATTAATACCACAGCTCTGGCCACGCCAATACAGCAATGTTGTCCAGCTACAACAGTAATGACAATAGTAAGGTCAAGAGACATCAGCTGGAATACATCCACCTAGAGATCAACAATCACAGAATGTGGCAGTGCAGACAAAATGGCAGCATCTAGTCTGGCTATATAGGCTTGCTATGAGCACACAGTAGTAGTACGGTGTTACACAGAGCAAATATGATGCCTTAAATGTTTGATAAAGGCTATTTGGCAGTGTATGGTTGAGTCACACTGTGCATTAGGCATCTCCATGTGCACCACATAGAAAGTAGGGTGCAGTCGATCGTATTCATTGTCAGTTGTATAGGTGTCAAGGGTCATAACAACAAATGGCCGACATCACAGTCAGACATGGTGATCATGTCACTAGAGATGGAGATGTAGGTGTTTTGGTGAGGGGTACTCTGTGTCATAGACAATGTCTTATGTTTGCTTGGATGGGTGGCACTATAAAACCATGACTGAGAGGGATGCAATTATGTGACCACACTCTGGGCCTGCTTTGCTGGCTTGATGAAGCAGGACTAGAGACTATCACATGATATGGGTGTACTACTGTGGTAATGGGATCTGTATGTCATCCAGTGGTAAACTGTGTTGAACCTGAAGGCTGGAGGGAATCTCCTCCTTTGACATAAGGTGCTGGAGGGAGATATTCCTAGACTTTTTTTTGCTTCATCTTCCCTTCCTTCATTAGTACTGGCCTGCCACCCCAGTCCCCATCCACACCTGATCTATCGACTCTCTCCTTGATCCACTTGACTATTACAGTATTGCTGGAGCCAGCCATGGACCAGTTGGCATAACGGTTAAGGTCTGTTCCTTTGAAGCACAATGTTTGATCTTGACCTCTGATTGATGTCTGTTTGGAGTTTGCACATTCTCCCTGTGTCTCTGTGCAGTTATTCTCACCTCTGAAAAGCATGCTGAGTGTTTCCATTTCAAACTCACCAAAGAATGGAGCTGTGGGCAGCAGCACAGATTCATCATGGTGCCCTATAGGGAGAAGAGCTGAATAAACCAACTGGTTTAGGTATCTACTGTGGTGTGCGGTATCCTCAAGATAGGAGAATGTGGATCACTGACTATGAGCCATGGAAGGGCTAGCCACTTAATAGTGTGAAAAAAATATGGCTGTAGGTGATCTGGTCATGTTAACTAATGTCACCAAAATGGGCACTGGTATTTGCTGGTGGTAAGAGGGTTGAGGACCTGGCCTACTCTGACCTACACCAGGGGGTCCATGCTAACAGTGGGAGAGGTGTATGCACCCCTATTTGTCAATGTGTGCCTGCCATAAAACCCAGCAGCACTGAGTCAATAAGCTACTGGCTGGCTGATGTATATCTGCCTAGCTTGGGTTAACTAGGATAGCTCTGTTGAGTGAAAGCTGGAAGTAAAACCAATCAACCAAACATGAACTAAGAATTGCCACACTCACTGCAGGTTCACTGACAAGGCAAAGCTTGGAAGTGGATAATATGACAGTAAGGAGGAAGCTGGATATCCTCTGTATCCAAGAGACAATGTGGAATGGCAGTGCAGCAAAGCCACTTAGTGAGGAGAAGGTCAGGCTAGAAATTGTGTGTGAAATGTGGGGAAGAAGAGGCTTCAGAGGACAGTGAGGGATGTCATCAGTATTAGTGACAGACTCATAGCACTCAGACTCCAGCCTAATAATAGGGCAGTTTTCATAATCTCAGCCCATGCTCCCAGTAAGGTTGTGATAGTGAGAAAAAGAGTGTAATCAGACAGCAGTTGCAGGACCTATTAGACAAAGCAAGACAACTTGAATTGATGTTACTGATGGGTGACTTGAATGCACATACTGGGGCAGACAGAACAGGATATGAAGACTGCCTGGGTCCACTTCAGGGTGCAACAGGAATAAAGAAGGAGAGTCCATTCTGTATCTCTGTCTGGTAAATGGCTTGACAGTCATCAACACATGGTTCATAAAGATAGACAGTCAAAAGATCACATGAAAAAGTGGCCAACATACAACTGAAGTAGACTTCTTCCAAGTAAAGAAAGGGCACTGGTATGAACCAGTGATTGCAAAGTCATCCCCACTGGAAGAGTCACAGCATAAACCACTGGTTGCTGCAATCAGCTACAAGCAGTGGACAGAGAAGGTGGTAAGGTCAACCGTGACCAGGTTGAAGACCTGGAAGTTGACTGGAGGGGAAACACAACAGTTCAAGAAAGTACTCAGGGTCTAGCACCTGAAGAAGAGGAAATAGGTGGAGTTGAAGAAGAAAAATGGCAGTGCAGATATGCAGCTGAGTCAGGTATGGAAATAAAGTACAAAAGGAAAGCTGGTGGTGGAATGCAAAAGTCCAGGAAGTCATCAAAACAAAGGAGTGCAGGAAGGAGTGGGAGATAGAGGTAGATAGAGTCCATAAATAAGCTATACAACAGAAAGAGAAAGCTACTACATGACAGAGAAAAATCCCGAAAAGGGAAGGCATCTCTAATCAGAATTAGCAAGAAACTTCGATCCCTCATAAAATCATCAAAGGCCAGTTTCAAAAGAAAAATTGCCCTAGACACTAAAGATAATCACAAGGCCTTCTTTAGTTATGTCAGGAACATGGGCGGAAACTCCCAGATATGCTCTGAATTGTTGCACAAAATATACTGAACCTACAGACAAAGCCAACATCCTGGCAGACAGATTAACTGAATGTAACCTCCCTGACATCACAGATGCACAGGTGAAAGCTGCCCTCTCCAAAGCAAAAAACACAGCATCTATGGTACTGGACGGTGTCCCAGGCTCTGTCTCAAGAAGAACTGAACCCTCACATTAAGTCACTGTCCAAACTTAGCCTTACTACAGGATATGTACCCAAAGAATGGCGTACAGCTACAGTGGTCCCACTCCATAAAGGTGGTGCCACAACGGACCTCGGAAACTATCGCCTCATAAGCCTGACTAGTCAGGTCTGTAAAGCTATGGAGCGTATTATAATGGAACTCATAAACAAAGACATTGGGAGCCTCCAGACACTGGACCGATCTTGCCTCTTAAACCTAGCTGATTTCTTTGAAACAGTGATGCGGGCAAGGTAGTCCACATAGCCTACCTGCATCATAAATAAGCTTACCAGCTTAAATATCAACCCCTATATCACAAGATGGGTTGCAAACTGGCTCAGAGATAGAACCCACATGGTCAGAATTGCAGGTGCCATGTCCGAATCCAAACCAGTTACAAGTGGTGTCCCACAGGGCTCAGTTCTGGGACCACTCTTGTTTGGTATATACTTCTCTGAGGTTCAGGCTAACGGGGATTATGGCTGACAAAGTTCGCAGATGACTGCAAACTGGGGGCCATAATCGATTCTCCAGCTGACACAAGCATCCTCCAAAAGGGTCTCACAGAGATGGATGCTTGGTGCCAGAGCCACGGCCTCAAGCTAAATGTTAAAAAGTGCATAGTCATCCCCTTTGGGAAAAACAAGGTGCCCACAATTTACCACATAGGTGGTAATCCATTACGGAAGAAGTAATTAGAGATTTGGGGACCAACGTAGATAGTAATCTCTCCTTTGATAATCACGTTGCCAAAGTGGTTAGAAAGACCTTCTATATAGCCCACCTTATCAAGAAAGGGTTCGCATCTAGATCAAGAGAGGTCATTGTGCCCCTCTACTCATCGCTCATCAGGCCCATAATTGAATACAATGCCCCTTTTGGGATGTACCTTACCCAACACCTGCAGCAACTGGAGAGACCCCAAAAGTACCTCACCAAGAGGATCATGGGCTACAAACAGATGTCCTATGCAGCTCGACTAAAGAAATTCCAGCTCTACTCAGCTGCCTATCTATGCCTAGCCATGTCAAACCCAGAATTAATGGACATGCTCTGCCTCAAAAAATCCAAGTCCCTTATAGCTACACGCTCCAAGGACCTAAACCTCAGCACAAAAATAAATAGGACATGCTGGAGGGACAGATTCATTTCCCAGAGGCTCCCCTCACTCTGGAATAGAATCCCAATTCATGTTAGACATAGCCCCTCGCTGATCCTCTTCAAGTGAAATCTGGACACGTGGATGGGAAATTGCAAATTCACCCCTGGGATCTCTTCTGTGTCCCTGCTAGACAGAGGCACAGTAAACTAATCTTAAAAGGGTACCTTCTGTGATGTACTTTACAGAGGCACAGTAGGCTAATCTCATAGGGAAGCGGAAGCCAAATACACTCTGGCTAGGCTTATAAATGCCCTAGGGCAGATAGCCTAGTATCTACCTATGAACCTATGAACCTATGAAAGACAAACTGTTGGTGGAATATAGAAGTCCAGGAAGTCATCAAAAGAAAGAAGGAGTGCAGGAAAAAGTGTGAGATAGAAAAGACAGACCAGGCTGGGAAGTAATACTGGTTGGCTAACAAAGAGGCTAAGAGAGGAGTTAAAATAGCAAGGAACAAAGCATCAGAGGCACTGTACCAACTACTGGATAGTGACTCAGTGGATGGCACAAATAAACTCTGTCAGGATGCAAGGTAAAGACAGAAAGATAAAGAAGATAGTCAGACTCCCTTCAAATAGGATGCCAACAACAACCTGCTTATCAGTCCACAGGACATCAACGGCAGATGGAAAGAGTACTTCCAGTAGCTTCTGAATGAAGAAAACCCAACAGAACCTGTACTACCCCAGACACAGCCTACAGTGAGAGAAGAGGAGGAGTCAACCCTAGAAGAAGCAAGAACAGCAGTAAGGACGATGAAATTGGAGAAAGCAAGAGGCTCAGATGAGGGAACAGCAGATATGATAAAGATGCTTGGTCAGATAAGGGAGAAATGACTCCTGAGAGTACTCATAGCAGTGTGGAGAAAAGGTGTATCCCAGATGACTGGAGAATAAGCATACTAGTGCCAGTGTTCAAGAACAAAGGGGACATTCACAACAGTGGGCAATATAGCGGTATCAAACTCCTATCACACTGCATGAAAGTTCCGGAGAGAGAGTGATTGATAAACGTACTCAGAGTAGTACAAAGTAAAATGGGAAATGAGCAGTTTGGATTCAGATCAGGATGCAGCACAACTGACCCAATCTTTGCAGTGAGACAGATACTTGAGAAGAAGATATAAATGTTTTTTTTATTTATTTGACATTTGTTGACCAGGAGTGGAGGCCTGGGGAGAAAAGCTCTGCAAGAATTACATATGACTAGAATATTAACATATATAAAGTATAAAAGTATAAAAAAGCATAAACGAAACATAGAATAATGTAACACAGATATAACAAGGATATCAAATCTGAGTAGATAGTTTACAAAAGGTGAAGAAAAAAGCATTATAATTACATACAAACTTATATCAACTTACAAGCATGTTTAGCAGTACAATCACTGAAGAATACAGAACCATGATATACTAGGGAAATGTGGGTAAATGTTGGAGCTGCTGAATCTTTTATCAGAGAAGGATGAGGAAAGAGAAATGAGGAAACAGTCTAACCGGGCATTCCTAGACTTGGAGCAAGCATATGCCAAGGTCCCAAGAAAACATATTTGGGCAGTCCTGTGGTGGTTCAAAATCCCAGAAACATTGGTAGAATTAGGGCAAGCCATGTACAAGAACACAAAGACTCAAGTACAAACAATGTTTGGTCTTAGAGAGGGGTTCAGAGTGGTAGTGGGTGTGCATTAGGGTTCAGCCCTGAGCTCACTGCTGTTTATACTGGTGATGGACTACATTAGCAAACAGGGCAGAGGGGGACAGATCAACAAAGCTGCTATATGCAGACAATGTGGCATTACATGCATACTCCAAGCAAGAACTTCACCAAAGAGTAGGGGAATTGAATGTAAAACTGAAGGTACGCGAGATGAAACTGAGTACAGATAAGACAGTTGTAATGGCAGCAACTGAGGGAAATCAAAAAAGCTGAAATTTGAGAAAAAAGGGAAAACAGTGGAACAGGTTAACAGCTTCAATTATCTGGGAGGGGTGGATGAAGAAAATGGAAGTCTGAATGAAGAGATCAAAGTTAGAATCAGATGTTCTGCAGCCAACCGGCATAGAGTGTCAGGGATGGTGTATGTCAGAAGAATGTGAAATAAGGTGAAAAGTAAGGTGTACAAAACAGTGGTGTGACCAGTACTACTGTATGATACAGAATCCTGGGCAGTAAAGTCTGGGCAGTTAAGGAAGCTAGAGGTGATGGAGATAAAGTGCCTGAGATGGGTAGTAGGATGAACACTGTGGGGCAAGTGAAGAAATTAGGACATAGGAGCAGAAGCCAAAGAAGCTCCAACTACTGAAAAATTCAAAAGAACAGATTATGGTGGTTCAGGCACATGTGCAGGAAAGCAAAAGACAATCTGGTGAAGAGAATGTGGGACAGACAGGAAGAAAGCAAGAGGAAACAAGGGCATCCAGCAAAGAGGTGGCTGAATTGTGTGAGAGACCTGTGACAATCAGGCATGATTGTTGAAGAAAGTAGAAGAGTGGCAGTAAATAGGGAGAGATGGCAACAAGTGACACAACATCCTGACCCCATGTAGAAAATAGGAAAAAAGGGAATTGATGGAGATGATGATGATGGTGATGATGATGATGATGATGAGTCATGAACCTTAGGCATGCATCCAGGGTTTTTTTCTGTGACCTTCCTGCTTTCACCCCTCCCTTTTGAGCTAATGGTATTGCCTGATGGTCAAGTGTGCAATGAAGATGTGCAGCATATCTCCAGCAGCTCAGCCATGTCTCCACATTTATTCCCCTCTTCTAGGCATACTTATCAGTGTGACATCCCTTTATCCCCCACTAGGGATAAATACAGAAGACTCACATAGGTCCACACACCCATCATGGGATGGTAATGATCATCCCTCCCTGCTGCTGTGTTAGTCATCAAGCCTCTAATCAAACCCGGGTCAGCTGGGTCTTAGTCAGGACTTTATCCCTCTGTGCCACTGGACTGGCAAGGGTTATTCCTAGACTTGCAAAAAGATAGCGTGTTCCATAAAATGGGAACTCAAACAACTACCTGGTGCATGTACATGCACCTAACCATGGTTAACACTGCTGGACAGACCACTGATGGTGGCACTTGCTATCCTCTACATGGAGTTGGATAGAACAGTACTGTGTGGCAGCATAGCCCTCACAAAGTCTAGTGTGGTATTATATTCCATAAAGTCATAATGAAGAATTGTAAAAAGGTAAGAAACTAAGTATGGCATGGAGAAACTACAAAAGGCATTTGACAGCATCCTCATGCATGGATAAAGGAGTGCTTGCAAATGTATAAGATACACCCTACATTGACAGTGACCATGAAACAGTGGTCAACCAGCTAAGCCATGATAAAGGACAAATTATTATCCCAGGGATAAAAATTCAAAGAGGGACATTCCAGGGTGACTCTCTGTCACTGCTGCTATTCTGCCTTGCCCTTAACCTATTAAGCTGTCAACATAGCAGATTAGGTCATGGCTATAATTTGGCTACCAAAAAACAACAAAGTGTAAAGACTTCTCATCATCTGTTTGTAGATGATTTAAAACTGTATAGTTCATCAGATGTGGAACTGAAAGCACAAAGCCAAGTGGTCAAAACTTTCTCAGATGATATAAGAATGTCATTTAGTCTTGGTAAATGTACAAAAGCAACCTTTAAAGCAGGAACATTGCAGCACCAAGAAAATATCAGTCTGGGACAGGAATGTGATATAAAAGAACATGAGCAGGAGGGAGTATACAGATATTTGAGACTTCATGAAAGATCAGCAATAAGATATGAGCAAATGGTATTTAAGCTCTGCATCTGTGTGCTATAGCCAACAGATAAATACAACAAAATTTCCCCTAGATACGTCTGTAATACATTAGTGTAGCCCTAATCCTTAGTACTTTTCTGGTCAAAGAAATATTGCTAGTGAGCTGTAACCTATGAAACCACCAGCAAAAAAAAAAAAAAAAAAACACATGGCAAAAATATCCATCCACTGAGCTCCTCCTTGATGGGTCCAGAAAAGCATTATGGATAGTTGCACTACCCTTGTTTATCCTGCCAACCTTGTTCACTTGGGTCTGTGGAGACAGTGCAGCAATTGCCTCATGCACAGCGACAATCCTCTACTAATAACTCACTCTAGTACAGAGTGTGACTGATGCAGCTACACCAAGAATCTTAAATCCATGCTCTCTCGCACTTGAAGCAGTAAGAGTGAAGAGGTTGTCAACCCACCCACCACTACTCATGCACATAGTACCGCTACTCATACACATACTATACATACAACACAAAAATCAACATATGGGCAGGTTCTCTCAAAAAAAAAAAAAAAAAGAAGACCAAAACAAAACAACACACTACATAAAACAAACACACACAGCAGGACCCATGACCATGACACATACCAACACCAGTGTCTCACCCCCCATATATATAAACACTAACAAAAAAAAACAAAATTTTTCATTGGAGACTCCATAGTGAGACACACAGATGTCCCATTCACAAACTTGAACAAGGAGTAAGTCATGTCAGCTGCCTATCCAGTGCCAGGATTAGGCATATCTAGCCTTGACCAGCATACTACCCTCACCTAGAATGATGCCAAGGTCTTGAAAAAACAGTGTCCAGTCCAAAAAAAAAAAAAAAAAAAAAACACTGCAACTGCAGCCACACCACCAAAAAATCTTTTTTATTTAAACAATTGTACACGATTGAGCTTTTTCCTGCTACCAGGGATTTCCATATAAATAACATATAACTATGCACTTATAGAATACAATTCATACCATATGTTACCATAAAACATACATATGTTCATTTTGTGAATATAAATGTTCTACCCCCCCCTTTTTTTTTTTTTTTTTTTTCTAAAATTGTAAAAAAAAAAAAAATTGCAGCCATGAGACTTACTAATATATATAGGGCATTATTGGAGTTTTGTGTGTATTTATCTGGTATGTGTGTTCATATATTCTGTCTTCTGGAAGTCACACATAGCAGATAAAATCACACCAGTCGCTTGACAATTCTCTTACTGGTTGTTATAATTTCTACCTCCCTTGCATAACCTCCGAATGGAAATATATCTTTTTAAAACTACTGTATCATTGTCTATATATTATTCCAAGTAGTTTATACCTTGTGTGTTGTATACATGTGTAAATTATCATCCAAAATATGTATTGAAAAACAAAAAAAAAAAAAAAAAAATAAAATTAACATAGTTTAGTAAACATCCAGTTAGTTCACAAAGTTTAATACTGGGGCGCAGGTGCTATACATGCCTATACTCTATGTGCTTATAGTATTCAAAAGAAAAAGAATCTGAAACAATTTCTAATTTGATCCAATAAAAAATTTTGTTTTGTTTGTTTATCTGAAAATTTGTGTGTGTTCTTGTGTAATCTTAAAAATAAAAAAATAAAATGGGAATGGATGAAGATTCTGATGAAATCCCTAGCAGGGAAGAAAAGCGAAAGCCATTATGTGTAATTGTTTAAATAAAAATTTTTTCGTGGTGTGATCCCTGCCCGTTGCAGTGTTTCTAAGACCCCCATTTCAAAGTCCAACAGAAGATCCTCTCCTCCATCGGTGGTCATGACGATAAAGCCTACTTCACCAAACTGAGTCAATCCAAATATATTACGAACGTGAGGCCCCAACAGGCAAATAAGACAACTTGTCAAATCCTCTAAGGGCTTCTTTTTTTAAATAAAGAATATATTTATTAAATTTTCATGTATGACATAGGCAATCTTACATTTATATACATGAAAATAAACCCTAATGACACAATCTCAGTTGCAAACATTATAACTCACAAACTGTACCAACACAACTGTAGCTACAAACATTGTACATCACTTTTAATATACCCACTCATTGTCAGTCAATCATTACATAGCTTATTCAAATCCTGCCTTCTTTTAAACATTGTTCCTCCTCTGCATGTATTGATCTCACATTTCCCATTTTAAGAAGAACTTAGCAAGCACAACCAATGATAACCATAAAGCTTTTCACAGCTACATACATAGCCTAAAAGATAAGACCCAAGCATGCACAGAAATAGTGACTAGTATCAGATACACTGACCCCACAGAGATAGCGAACCTGCTAGCTGATAGGTTTGGTGAAAATTTCACTCCCTTATCCCCTCCAAACTTATCACAAACCTTCCTCCAAACCCCCTCCTCCCACCCTACATATCTGAGGAGCAGGTCATTAAAGCCTTGTCCAAGGCAAAAAATACATCTTCTTTGGGACCAGACAGCATCCCAGGCTGTCTTCTAAACAGGCCAAAATATGAACTAGCATCATCATTAAGTGCCCTTTTCGATTATAGCCTAATCGCAGGCTTTGTTCCTACATAATGGAGAACAGCAACAGTCTTTTCCCTGCACAAATGTGGCCTAGTAACAGCCCCAGGGAATTAGAGACCCATTAACCTGACTGACCTCATCTATAAGGTCATGGAATGTATCATTATGGAACTCATAAATAAAGACATAGGTGACTTCCAAATCCTAGAACTAACCCAATTCGGCTTCATCAAGGGCAGATCCTGCCTGTTAAATCTGGTGAATTTCTTAGAAAATGTGACGAGGGCCATTGACGAGGTCAAATTTGTGCACACAGTGTACCTTGACTTGGCAAGGCTTTTGCTTTAGTCCCGCACTTGGGCATTACTGACAAACTTCGCAAACTGAATATAAACTCTTTGTTGTTAGATGAGTTGCCAAATAGCTCATAAACCGGACACACACTATCAAAGTGGGTGACTCCACATCAATCAGCAAACATATCACCAGCAGGGTGCCATAGGGGTCAGTGCTGGGCCCCCTACTGTTTGGTATATACTTCTCAGATGTTCAGGTCAAAACTAAGGGGTTGTGGCTGACTAAGTTTGCAGATGACTGCAAACTGGGTGGAATTATTATATCCCCAAATGATGTCAGTATACTCCAGGAGAGTCTTATGCAGACCAATGACTGGTATTTTAGTCATGTTCTAAAACTGAATGCAAAGAAATGCATCTTCATTCCCTTTGGCACAAACAATGTCCCTTCACCCTATCAAATCAACAACAATACCCTAAGTATCCACAAAGTGGTAAGGGATCTGGGAATCACAAGTTGATTGCAACCTCAACTTCGACCACCATGTGTCTACTGTAGTAAGGAAGGCTTTCTATGTAGCACACTTGATTAGTAAAGGCATCACCTCAAGAGCAAAAGAGGTTATCGCCCCCTGTATACTTGACACTAATCCGGCCTATAATTGAGTATAACGCCCCCTTCGGCATATATTGTACAAAGCATCTGCAGCAATTTGACAGAGCTCAGATGTTCCTAACAAAGAACATCAAGGGACTTCAGCACATGCCTTACACAGACCGACTAAAGTCCCTGTCACTATACTCTGTATCATATAGACTTCTTAGGGGAGACTAATGCCTGGCTTACAGAGCAGTCTTGGACCCAAACCTAATGAACTTGGTGCTTATCTGTAAATCAGATGGGACAAGAGCTACCCATTCCAGGGACCTAAATATGGCCTGCGACTTATATAGGACATGCTGGAGACTGTTGTGTCTTTGGAAGAGGCTACCAATTCATGTGAAACAGAGCACCTCTATGACACTATTCAAGAGGAACCTGGATGAGTGGATTGGGCACCGTAAATTCTTACTGGGGATCACGCCCACAGTTAAATGCAATCTTGAGTACTGACTAGCATTTCTACGGTATTACATTGGGATGAAATGGCTAGCCTTGACATGACCTCCGGGACATTAGCCTAGTAATGTCATATGATCCTATGAAAACTTAGTAAGGAATATTTTAGAACATGAAAAGTAATAGGGAAAA
The DNA here is from genome assembly GCF_019279795.1 of Protopterus annectens. Taxonomy (NCBI): domain Eukaryota; kingdom Metazoa; phylum Chordata; order Ceratodontiformes; family Protopteridae; genus Protopterus; species Protopterus annectens. The sequence goes on along the minus strand of NC_056747.1, from coordinate 1,086,352,016 downwards.
CAGCCCAGGAATCTAAGAACAAAGTTCAGGCTATAAGCCAATTTACTCTTGCTGTTCTAACTTACAGTTTTGGGTGGATTGACTGGCCCCAAAAGCTATTAGAACAGTTGGACAGGAAAACAAGAAAAATGCTTCCACTAGCAAGGTTATATAAGCTCTGTTCTGAAGCAGAGGTCCGATCCTTGTTCTTGATGCATCTATATATATACAATCAGGACTGCATACCATATCCATCTCCCTCTCTGAAGATAAATAATAGTGAAGAAAAAAAAGCGAGAGAGAGGCAAGTCTAAAATGACTTCCATGTTTAGTTTAGCAAAAGCATATCAAAGTCAGGTGGGAATAGAAACCAAACCAGAAGTAGACAAAAATCAGCAGCAACTGAATGTGCCAAAAAGCAAAAGAACAAGTATAAGGTGAAGGATCAGATGTGAAGGCAAGAAATGTGGAAAATGCATAAATATATTTGCAAGTAAAAACTTGTGAAACATGCTCATGTTAGTCAGGCTCTAATGCAAGAATAGTCAAGAAGAGGTGAGTTTAAACCAAAAGTCGAAAGGTTAAAATTGGAGGCCCAGGATAGTGAACTATGTACGCATTGGTTTACAAAGTCCATCGAACATGTTGAAGAGCCAGACAAATGCAGGTTTTGTAAAACCGAATTGGAAACAGTCGCACATCTCATTGCTGGGTGTGGTATCTTAATGGCAGAAGGAATGTTTGCTGAAAAGCGTAATAATGTGGGAAGACTGTTGGGGATTGTGCATTGGAAACATAAGCTACAAAGCATTATAGAAAATTATGTAGTTTATATTACATAGGATCACCTATTACCAACAGTTCAGAAAACGGATGTGAGAAAACCAGGTATAATAGTCAATGAAAGGAAGACAAATGTAGCATTGATCATTGAAACTGCTACACTCAGTGATTACAGTGTCTTATGTACAGAGAGACATAAACTCATAAAATACCAGGATTTGCAGGCAGAAATGAGGGCAGTGTGGAAGAAGGATATCTAGACAGTTCCAATAGTACTAGAAGCAATGGATGTTATAAAAAAGAATTTACAGTCGTATTTAGATATGTTATTGATATATGTAACTATGAATTGCATAAGTCATTATTGGGCACATTGCGGGTGCTGCTAACAGCACTTTTGTTTGATGTCAAAGATTGAAACAATACTAATTTCATGAACTTTAATCATACTTTGACTTAGGAATAGGTTCCATTCCTGTCATGGTATTAGAAAACCAAAAGACTTGCAGAAATTAAACCGCAAATCTGGAAATGATGCATTAGTTCATTGTTAACACAGATAACGAGTTTAAAAGTAACATCCACTATTTGAACAAATGAACTAGGAATTAAAATTCCACACATATTTGGTAGAGAGTAAGCTGGGAGTGGAAGCCACTTGGTGCTAGTGTATATTAAGCTTAACTTGCATGCTCCATTGGCAATAGTGCTGAGGTTGAATCTTGCCTATAGTAACTAGTAAATTATGCTTTAGTATGGAAAAAGCTGACACATACCATATGCAGTTCTGTGTGTCTGTAAACTTGGTGCTCATCCCATTAACTCATATTTGAAGTTCCACAGGCTTAGAAACCTCTACATGATTTTTCATACAAACAAAAAAAAACGTAATTTGGAAACGTCTTCAGTCTTGGTCTGTGCTTTACTTTAAACAAAATATCTGGAACAAGGATAAAGCAGCAGCAAGGTGAGCTGTGCTTTACATTTTGCAGCTATTGACCAGTCGCTGGACAGCTTGGACTTCCAGGTTATTCCATAATGTTTTATAAATCTGTGTGATAAGCTGATACAAAATCCTAACACCCTTAATACGTAATTGAAGTTCTTTGAGAATTCATGCGTCACTTTTCCATTTGTTTGGTCTACTAGAGAAAAAGTGACACAAACTTTCCATTCCAAAAAGTTGTTAAATACATCCCTTTCTCTTTTTTTTATTTTAGGAATTCAGAGATTTCCATCTCATCTATGTGGTCGGTTATATGGATGCCTTTTGCTATAAGTCTGTTGTCTGTTTCAAAAGGCTCAAGTAAATTACAAACAGTAATGCATTTGGCATTTAAGGTAGAAAATACAGAAGAAACAAAATAATATTATATCCTTTCACTTAATGTCTAAATTTCCCAAAATAAATGTTCAGTTATGTCAACTTCAGGAAAATTCTAGAAACTATGCAGTTATATGAACATTCAGGAATAGTGGTAATGCAAGAAAACAGGTAATGCAAGAAAACACCACTGAAACACTCACTTCAAAACAAATGAGAAATTTAGCACAGACTGAAATGTTTACCTCTGATCCAGTGAGCTGCTAATGAAAATATTTAGCAAAGATCATGCTTAAATTGCTTACATGACACTAGCTCCACCTCAGTAACCTGGGAAATGATTTCTGAGGAGCAGTCTTTAATTAAAATGTTTACCTATGACATTGATTATCTCTGCTTATCTTTAGGGAGCTCCGTGTGACAGCCCTTTTGTATAAAAAGTAAAAAGTGGGTAATGAGAAAAGGACCTTGGGTTTGATATGGAGGCAGATAACAACCTTTCTTCTGCAGCAGACTATGTTGGGATAATGTGTGCATGGACTTTGGTATGACCTTCCTTATCTGAGCAGCTTTTGTAAAATTAATTTTTCACTAAGACAGTAAAGTACTTTCATCAGAAAATAAAGTCGACCAAAATGTATAATGTTATGGGTCAGAGTTTAATTAGTTTCAACATTCCTTTTTAAAACTTTATAAATAGTACTGGACCTCATGGCTATGTTGCAAAGCTAGATGTCTGATCTTCACAGCAAATGCATTTCATGGTAGGTGTTAGGCATGCAAAGTAAGAATCTCATTGCCATGCCGTATGTATGAAGGTTAAGAAAAGTTCTTCCAAAATACTGAATCATTTCACAAATACTTATGAAACATAATCCCTCTATCAAACAAACGGATACAGAAACATGTATCTAGTTCTTTCGGTATAAAACATTTTTTTGACAAAAGTGGCTTATCTGAGGGTATATTTACACTATTCAAAATTTGTCGGTATTCAGACTGGTGTGAACGTGCTCAGCTTGCTTGCACTTCCTGCTTGTGTGATTCATGGAAAAATCATGCTTGGAACTACACTAAGAATGCATGCATGGTTTTATCTGAGCTGTATTAATGAGAGCACACATATATACGTCACTGCAAAGGTCTGCACTGCTCTCTCTCCATGCATATATGTGAGCTTGTCTACCAATGGTCAAGGTGAAATTCCTTGGGTGTCAGTAGCCAGATGAAAAAAAGCTTGACAACATAAAGTCGATCACTGTTTTCTTTAGAAAATCTTTGCCAGTGCAACTTCTAAATGTGCACAGGCAATGATTTACTTCTCAAACATGACATGCTGTAGCTCATTTAAGTCCTGCTGCCTCTTATGACTCATTCCTCCTTTGTATGCATTGTTCCCACAATTCCCATTTTCTCCTATGTAGTTTGCTTCTACCCTTCTCTAAAGATCTGAATTCCAGTTGTTTTATCTCTGTTAACTATATTCACTACTTCCAGTATAGCTGGTTTAGATTTTGATTTCCATTTTCTAGTAATTGCTTTTTTTGGCAGTCACCATTAATGACACAGCAAGACCTTACCATGTCTAGGCAACTCCGATTCTGTATTATAGCTCAAAAAAATCCTCTCTCTAGTCAGACCAATCTGCCCACCCAGCATCTCTGACAGTGCATCCCACAGGGAGTCCTTAAAGTCTACCAACTCACCAGTCTCCCAGAAAGTATTTTCCCAGTTTTATCTCTTTCTTCTCTTTTACACCTCCAACATTTACTGTCTACCTGAGGAAAAATTCATCTGGAGTCTATTTGGGGTATAAAAATATCCGTGTAAACATTTTCAGGCAAAAATCCTAAATTTTCTAGATTTTGTTGTAGATATATCTGACTATTGAGACAAGATACTGAAAGCAGGAGCACATGCTACTGTACAGGTGGCAGAATACAGACAAGAAGATTTTGACAGGCAGCAAATAGGGGTGAGAGGCAGCAAAAGATAAGCCTGGGCAATACATGGAAGGCAAAAGCAGGGTGGGAAGTAGCAATACAGTGTGCAAGACTGGACAGATAACTACCAGTGTACAGTGGGCAAAACAGGACAGATACATATCAATGTACAGCAGTCCTCTTCTACTTATCTTATTATTGCCTGCCATTATACTGAAATTATACATAATCATTCAAAGACAATGTAAATAATGTAGTAAAACAAAAATGATTTACAGCAGTGGAAGCCCTTTTTTTAGGGAGGTGGTCAGTGCTTAATACACACAGCTGCAGCTTATTCGATGCCTAACACTTCTAAATATGAAGGTTTTTACATTGCTAAAAAGTTATGCAACATTTGTGATTTTTGCAAGAAATCAATCAGAAATATTATATATTTTGCAAGCCATTAGTTTCCTCTAGATTTCAGGCAAAGATAGTTTCTGGATTTGAAGAGATTCATTAATTAAAATGTCGAGTGAGTTTGGCAGTGGATGTAAGATGTGGAGCAATTCTGAGTATAATAAATGGAGCAGGGAAAGAACAGGATAATGAGCTGCTAATTAGGATTTCTGAAATACCTTTACTAGGTTAATGCAAAGTAAGCAGTCTTTATGTCTTCTTTTATCCCAAATGTCTTGGGCAAGATTTAAGAAGGAAACAGAAATTAACACCCCAGTGGAAAAGTATTTGTGGAATGAAAGCCACATAGTTGTGGAGAAAGGACATTGCAGCTATCTCATTGGTTAGAAGTTACCATTGCTGGTACTAAGCCCAGATAACTAGAGGTGTGTGCAAATCTGTAGAAACTTTATTCGTGATACACTAGACTTTGTGCAAAACATCTTAATCTGCATATGATAATTTGTATAGTGGTCAGATATAACCACATTATCTGCAATATGCTGTGCTGCGGGTAGGGTAAACGCAGATACCATGTCACCATGTTAGTGTGCACCACTGAGGGATATACATTTACAAGCACTGGCACAGAGAATGTAGCTGAACAAGCAGTAGCCATGTACAGCTTTTAAAAATTTTAGACCTCTGATATTTAAATTAAAGAAATGCCTTAAGTGAAATTTCAGTTTTATTGATGAGTATATAAAGCCATAAAAAGTACAGTTGTATAAAATCTTACCATAACGGTAGATGTCTTTGCATTCACTACTGCAGTATTCTTAACATATGGGATTCCCTGCCATGGGAGCCAGATATCTGCCAGTCTACAAAAAACTGTTGCTTTAAAGGTACACTGAAAGTCACTCATATGCTCCTTGAGTAACGCAGGGCATAAAGGTGACGTTCAGGCCTACCATATAACTAATTGCCCCAGTAGGAACACCAGTCCAAGGAACCCAAGAGGTAATCTGTACAAGCAGGAAGGCAAAAGACTAGTGGGAAGGAGGGAGGGAGCAAATACTAAGAAGCCACAGCACTAGACAAATGAGCCTTAACTGAAGAAGGAAGGCTTTTGCCATGAAAAGTGTAACAAACAGAAATAACCTTAGAAATCAGACAAAATAGTTTGCTTGGATATAAGAAGTCACAAAGATCTAGGATGAAAAGAAACAAATAGCTGATCAGATTTTCTAATAGTTTTAGTCTTACCCAAATAAATCCTGAGTTGCCTATGCACATCCAAAGTATGCAGCACCATCTCACTGTCAGTTTGCAGAGGGGGGGGGGGAGTAGGCAGATAAATAGACTGGTTAAGTGAATGGTCATTAACCACCTTTGGCATAAAAGAAGGGTTAGTGCACAAGGACACTCTGTCCTCATGAAAGATTAAAAAAGGAGGACAAGCCATAAGGGCCTTTATCTCACACACCTGTCTGGCAGAAGTAAGAGCTAACAAAAAGAATAGTCTTCCAGGAATAATGCTGCAAGGAAGCAGAATCAGCAGGCTCAAAGGCAGCCTGACTCAGCTTCTCAAAAACAAAATTAAGATCCCAGGGAGGAGGAACAGGCTTCCTGGGAGGTCTAATATTAAGAAGACCTTTAAGAAATTGTTTCACCTCAAATCTAGAAGCTAAAGGAGAAGGAATAAAAAGGCAAGCAGAGATAGTTGATAAGTGGGCCTTAACAGAAGAATAGGCTAAACCAGCATTGAGCAACTCACACAAATAAGAGAGACCCAAAGGAACATCCACAGTAAGTGGGTCTAGGTTAAGAGAAAGACATTAAATTGAAAACCTCTTCCATGTGGATATGTAGGATTTCCTAGTAGTAGGTTTCCTGGCCTCCTGCAGGACTTGCAGCATGCCCTCAGAAAAAAAAGGTGCCCATGAGGAATCAAATTCCTAACACTGACAGTGTCAGTTTAAGCCCGGACAGGTGGGGATGGATGTGAGATCCCTTGTTTTGTGAGAGTAGATCCATATGTGAAGGCTTCCAGCCTAGCTAGATAGAATTTTGTAAATAATTCTATGTCACTGTAAATATTAATATGATCCACAGGCTTGTGTAATAAATATAAGAAAACTGTGTTATGTTCTGAGCTTCAAAAGTATAACCACAATGCACCCTGCTGGAGGAAAGCTGATAAGTAAAAAGTTGTACAACTGTGTATGATCTCAAGCTCAGAGACAGGATGTCTGGGCTAGGAAATTATTTCGATTGTCCTAAGAGATAATTACTACGTTTTACATGTATAGTGCCTTTTGTTGCTGTGGCTTCCTGGCAGATCACAAAGAAATATTAAAATGTTGAGTTCTGTGAGCCTGGTAATCCTCATCAGTAGTGTCAAGAATTATGTAATCTGAAATGACTCGGCAGTAAAGTGTATTATCAATTTAAGACCATCTCAGAGAGAGAAAGGGATAGCATTTTGTGTTTGTGTCTGAACCTGAACAAATCAGCTCACCAGCACTGTGTCTTGCTCTGTAAGTGGGATCTTAGATATTAGTATTTCTCTTAGAGACAGGTAGAAATAGCAAAATTAGTCTAGCCATTTCCTATATTTATCTGAGCCTATCCTACAATGTTGTTTTAAAGTATATCCTGTGAATCTGAACTCTCTAATGTCATTGTGTTGAGTTAATAAGTATTGTCTTGTGTTTTTATTATATATTATTAAACATATTTAAACCATTGAAATGTGTCTGTTTTGTGTAGAGATAATTTAAGCTCTTAGCATACTTGCATGTATTTGGTGATACTGTATAAGCCACTCCTAAATAGCCTTCAAGTCTCAGTCACACTTACCATTTGGATAACAGTAACATTGCACAGTAGAATTGGGCACCCTTTGGTAACGGCCTTTAGAGTAGCTATTAAGAGTAGTTGGTGGCAGTGATTACTACTGTATATCTTGGGCAGAAGGGGCATAGCTGGAGGACCTGTGCCAGCCTTTCCCAGGAGTGTCTGTGTGTTTGTATATAACTTAAATCACAAAGTGTGTGTGTGTGTGTCAGCTACTTGGGCAGGGATACAAAGCACTGGTTGGACAGAGAGGGTACTGGAGGTTTTGGCTTGACTACTCGGCTGACATCTGAACCCTATAACTGTGCCAGTGGGGAGTCTTATTGGGGATCTGGAGAGAAAGGGAGAAACCAGCCCCAGACTGACTGTGATCTCTGTGTGCTCTTAAGGGAAATCGTACTTTACTGTGTGTGTACTTGTTATCCTCTCAATGTGAATGCCCCTCATTGGTGCTATTGGTGAGGATTGAAGCTCCTTGATTACTGGTCCAGTACACAGGCATCACATATTAATTGTTTGGCAGTGGTGGGATATCCACATATAGAAGAAGTAGACCCCGATGACAGATATTGAGATGTCCTCAAGCAACACTTATCACATTGATACATACATATATATATGTCAGGAGTTTTTTATTTTTCATTTATTTTTTGTTTTAGATTTAAACATTTTCCACCAGTACACAGATTCATTAATATATAGATACATTTCCTATTTTACACACATATTTTTTATCATTCTTGCATATACACATACATTTTTCATATTCATTCATTTCATACACATATATCCTACATATACACATATACACATGTTTGACCTGCAGTCATGTGTATATTGATTTATATTTTCATTTTTGTAAACACATAGTTTTTATCATAGGGCTTATCACATATACAACTCAAGCTATGTATTTGAAGATAGTATTCTGTAGAATTTTTTAATTGAACAATATTTATCTAATTTAGTTTATGGTTATATGCATATTAAAATATATTGCATATATTTTAGGTTTCATATTGTATTGGTTCAGGATGTTTATGTATATATATATATTTTTTTTTTACTTATATATGTATATTCTTTTATTATCTATTATATATTGTATCATAATATTAATCATATTAGTATAAAAATTTTTATTTGATTTATCGTTAGATTGTTAGGTAAGACAGAATATAAATACACAGATCTATGTATGTGCTCTTATAGAGCTTTAAAGCTGTATATCTCTTTAAGCGATTGTCTTTCTTTGCTCATTAAGTAGCACTGAACTAAGTATATAAAGGGTTTGTTAATTATTTGAAAATATATTGGTTTGAAAAAGCACTTGTTGCGAAAGCGCTTACCGTTGTTATCTGTGGATCCAATAAAAGAGTTTTTATTCACTATTACTTGCTGCTGTTGGAGTTTACGTACTGTCTGACTGCAGAGTCGTTTTTTTACTACATGATTACCAAGTTTGTTTGTTTGCTGGTTTCTGATCTGAATAGACCTGGACTGATTAATTGATACCAGCATTTTGGTTCGTTCATTACTTGGTTGAATTTTCCGTTGATTGTGGTCTGAACAGACCGGGACTATTGCTGACAACGGACCTTTGGTTGATTTCCGTCATCCGTTCTCTGCAATTTTTCAAACAGGAACATACATTGCACCTTTTGGTCTGAATAGACCGGGACTGATTATTATAAAGGTATTTGATTTGTTCTGACTTATAGTTTATGAATTTATAGTTCTTTGGGAGCTGACACCAATTTTTTACGTTTCAATATCCACATCAGATACTAATTGTTTGATAGTGGTAAGTTAGCCACATCACATATTAATTGGTTTGTAGTGGTGTGGATAGTGAATTTGTGCAGCTTGTGTACAGTGATCACTGAATGTGTTTTTGTACTCTAAATTAACCACACAGTGAACATTCAGAGCTCAGATCACAATTGTGTTATTTCTTTTCTTAGCTTAGTTAGTCAGGGAGAGCAGGCAAGCATGTCAACAGAGGAGTATGGCAAGCTGACATGGAGACATTTGGCTGAGATATGCCAGGCTAAAGGACTGGTGCATGGAAACTTGACTAAGGCAGACATGATTGCAGCTTTGGTCACAGCTGCATCTGAGAATAGCAACCAGGAAGATGATCCCTTGAGTAGGTTTCCCATGTCTCCATAAACAGTATACTATCATTAAATGGAACACTTCCCACAATGATCTTAGGACAAGCACTTTTATTAAGATCAAATGAACCACTTCTCCCAAATACACATTCAGTAGTTTGTCCATGTAGGTCCAAGCACTTCATGAACATCAAATTAAATATTTCCCCCAGCAATCCATTTCCTAGTTTGTCCATCCCTTTAAAAGCACTTCACTGTCACGAAATGAAACATTTCCCCAATGATCCCTTATGTAGTTTCTCCATGTTTTTCCATGCATTTCACTGACACCAAAAAGAACATTTACCCAAAACAGTCCCTTCAGTAAATTGTTTGTATCTGCACATGCATATCACTGGCACCAAATTAAACATTTCCACCAATGATCCCTTTAGTAGTTTCTCCATGTATGCACAAGCACTTATTTTTTTCCAAATGAAACATTTACCCCAAAGACACCTTCATGGGTTTGTCCATGTCTCCCAAGCACTTCACTGACATCAAATGAAAAATTTCCCCAATGATCTCTTTCCCTAACAGATCGAGAGATATGCAAACCTCTTAACTGCTGCTGCCACTGCTGAAGCAATCTTACCCTTACTGGGTGACTTCAAATACCCTTCCATCAACTGGGAAAACTATTCAAGTACCAATGTACAGGCCCAATGCTTTCTTGAATTTATCAATTCCAATGTCCTGGACCAGCTTATTCCAACCCTCACTAGAGGAAGCAACACCCTTGACCTGCTTATCAACAACATGGGAGACCATTGCTCCACACCTATAGCGAATTCCTCCCTGGTTAAATCCGATCACAAACTGATCACCATGGAAATCTCCATCTCACCTACAACCACTGCTAAGATGACCACCCTGAAAAACTTCTCCAAAGCTGACTTTGGGCTCCTAAAAACAGAGGTGGCTAACTTCTTGGCACCCATGCCAATGGAAAATAGCTGCATGACTGCAGAATCATACACCAATGCACTGTATGAACACATGTACAAATGTATTGACCTTGCCATACCAAATAGAACTAAGAGCCTCTCCTCCAAAAAAAGGAAACCAATCTGGTGGTCCCGAGCCATCAATAAACTCTACAACAGAAGCAAGACACTGTTACAGGAAAAAAATGAAAGAAACTGTTTCAGAAAAAAAAATGAAGTCACAAGACTGGAAAACCTCCCTTATCAGTTTCAACAAAAAGTTGCGACCCCTTATCAAATCCTGTAAAGTCAGGCTATGAAGGCAGAATTGCGGCTGACACCAAAAACAACCACAAAGCCTTCTATAGCTATATCAAAAACCTTTAAGCCAATACCCATATTTTATCTGAGTTATTGCACAATGGCACCTCCTATACTGAGCCAACAGATATAGCCAACATAGTGGGTGACAGATTCAGTGCCAACTTTACCCCTTTCTCCCCCCTAAGGGCCCTATCACAATACCAGAAGAAAGTCTGGTACCCACTGATTTTGTTGCACAGGTAAAAGCTACATTGTCCAAAGCCAAGAATACAGCATCCAGGGGACCATGTAATATCCCTGGCTGCATCCTATATGAGCTACAAAATGAACTGGCACCACATCTCTGTGCCCTGTTCAATCACAGACCTCAGGCTATGTCCCTAATGAATGGCACACTGCTACAGTCATCCATCTCTATAGAGGGGGAGCAACTACAGACCCTGGGAACTATTGCCCCATTAGCCTGACAAGTCAGGTATGCAAAGCTATGAAGCACATCATCATGGACCTGCTTAACAAAGATATAAGCAATCTCCAAACTCTTGACCCCACACAGTTTGGCTTTGTCAATGGGAGATCCTGCCTGCTGAACCTGGTTGACTTCTTCAAGGCAGTCACCAAGGATGTGGATGAGGGTAAGACAGTGCATAGAGCCTACCTCGACCTGGCCAAGGCCTTTGATACCATTCCCCACTCAGGTATCATGGATAAATTCACCAAACTAGGCATCAATCCTTACATCACTAGGTGGGATGCAAACTGGCTCACAGACAGGACCAACAGAGTGAAAGTTGCAGATTCCAAGTCAGACTGTCAACCAATCACAAGTGGAGTCCCACAGGGCTCGGTCCTGTGTCCTCTGCTATTTGGCATCTACTCCTCAGAAGTCCAGGCCAACACAGAAGGACTCTGGCTGATCAAGTTCACTGATGACTGCAAGCTAAGAGTAATTTTCAACTCCCCAAGTGATGCAGGCATCCTACAAAAGGGCCTCTCTGAGACCAATGATTGGTGTCGGAATCATGACCTGAAGCTTAACACCAAAAAATGTGTTATCATCCCCTTTGGAAAAAACTCAGTTCCCATGAATTACCACATTGATGGGAGTCCACTGAACACTGAAGGGGCCATAATAGAGCTAGGCACCCAGGTCGACAGCCACCTCACCTTTGACCACCACATTGCCACTGTGGTCGGAAAGTGCTTCTACATGACACATCTTATAACCAAAGGTTTCGCATCCAGGAAGAAAGAGGTCATCATCCCTCTCTACTCGTCCCTCATTAGACCAATCATCGAATATAATGCCCCGTTTGGCATGTACCTGACCGGACACCTACAACAGCTGGAAAGGCCACAAAAGTACCTCACAAAAAGATCCTAGGCCTTAAACACATGTCCTGCATGGACAGGTTCAAGAAACGTCAGCTGTTCTCTTATCATCTACTTAGAGGTGATCTCTGCTTGACTTACAAAGCCATGTCTGACCCAGCCCTTCTTGAAATGCTGCACCTAAAGAAATCCCAATCCCCCATGCCACACACTCCAGAGCTTACAACCTCATTACCACAGTTAACACAACATGCTGGAGGGACAGGTTAATTTCCAAAAGATTGGTCATACTCTGGAATAAGCTTCCCATTCATGTCAAGCAGAGCACCTCGCTGGCCCTTTTCAAGAGAAATCTTGATGAGTTAATAGAAAACAGAAAGTTCACCCCAGGGATCACTCCAGTTGCCCTACTGGATAGGGGCACTGTGAACTAACATCAGGTGGCACGGTGCCTGGGCAATTTTTTTTTTTGGGGGGGCTTGGCTTATAAAGGCTCCAGAGCCATTAGCATGGAACACACCTGTGAACCTATGAATCTATGGATTGGCCATGGAGATGTACAATATTCAGAAAATGGACAGCTCAACCTTTCTACAGAAGACTTAAAATTTCATCTGAAGCTAAAGAGACTTGAGTTGGAGGCCAAGCGTTTGGAAATAGAAGCAGCAGAGAGACTGAGGCGTCCAGGGGCTGAGGAAAATGAGAAACTGCTATGACTGGAAGCTGAGGAGAAGGAGAGGCAGCGGTAACATGAAAAGGAGATTCTGACTCTTCACCAGAGTCATGAAGATAATGGTGAAGGGAGTAACTAGATGTTAGAAGCAGAAAAGGTCAGTAAATTTCTTCCACAGTTTACAGAGAGAGATCATTTTGATACTTTCATTCATATGTTTGAAAGGGTATGTAAACAGTATGATGTTTACCAAAGGCTCTGGGTACAGTTCCTGACCCCCTTACTCCACGGTAAAGCTGTAACTGTTTTGTCCAAACTGCCTGACAATGAGTTCTTAAATTATAATGCTGTAAAGAATTGTTTGCTAGAATATTTTAAGCTAACACCTGAAGCTTATAGGAAAAGATTTTGTGAGCATAGACGCAATCAGATGAAAGTGGGTGAATTTGTTGCTGAACTGAGCACTTATTTTCATAGGTGGGTGAGTGGATGTCAGGTCACCACTTTTGAAGGGCTGGAAGACCTTTTGGTGAGGGAACAAGCCCTTAGCACTTTGCCTGAGGACATGAGGATCTGGTTAGCTGATAGACAATGCTCTGCTGCAGATGAGTTGGGGAAGAAGGGAGACCTATACCTAGCAAGCAGGGCATCCCTGCACAGGAAAGGGAAACCCAGTGCTGCTCATGGGTCTAAGGCAACCCATGGTGGGCATCCCAGACTGCCCCAACAGAATCTGCCAGTAGCAGGGGAAAGCACTAGTCCAGGTACATGTCTACGACCTAGGGTTAAATGTTTTAAATGCAACCAGTGGGGCCATGTAGCATACAGATATACATGAAGGCAAGGTGGGTAACAAAAGGTTGGAGCACCAGTAACTAGGAAGGACAAAATGCCAACAGTAGGTTGTCTTGAGACAACACAGGTACCAAACTACCACAAGAGGTTATATCCTATGTTAGTGAATGGCAAAGAGACCATTGCTAAGAGAGACACAGCCTCTGACATAAGCATTGTGAAGCCTGCGATGGTTACAGATGAGTATTACTTGCCTGGGCAGTCAACTCCAGTCAGAGTTTTATGAGGGACCCCATTCCAAATACATTTGAATAGGGTTCACTTTGACTGGGAGGGTGGAAAAGGAAGCCAGCAAGTAGGTGTGTTTGAAGATATCCCTGCAGATATCCTGATAGGGACTAATTTTGATAATGCAGTACCATGTGTGCATGCAGTTACATGCAGTCAGGCTTGGAGACAAGCATGTGGGTCTATTAGACTGGGGGAGACCCAGACAGACTGCACACTTGCAGTCAGGACTGGTGAGGTGATTACTTCAGGGAGGGAGCTACCCTGTAGCAGTGAGACTGAAGGTGAGCCACAACTGCTTGTGGGTACTGATGTTCCCTTGGACAGGGTGACTCCAAGGGCAGAGGTGAGTAGTAGTACCCAGGTTGACAGTGAGGTATCGCTGTCAGAGGATTCCAGACTTCCTGTGGAAGGGGAGCTGGGAAGGGTTACAATGAGAGAGTTGAGACAAGCTCATCTCTCAGACCCTACATTGCAAGGCCTGAGGCAGGTAGCTAGTGAGGCACCTGATTCTCAAGGGAAGGGAAATCTGTATACTGGGACAAATGGTTACTGAATAGAGAGTGGACTCCTGAGAGAGGGCTAGAAAGTGAGAGAATACAGCAGTTGGTAGTGCCTAGAACCTACCATCTGGAACTTCTAGCCATAGCCCATGATATTCCCTTTGCAGGTCATATGGGCATAAAACATTCAAAGAAACATTTTATGCAGAACTTCTATTGGCCTGGAATTTCCAGGCATGTAACAGGGTACTGCAGGACCAAAATGTAGGCAAGGCAGGAGACAAAGTGAAAGATCCTTTGATACATTTGCCTGTGATTGAGAAGCCATTTCAGAGGGTAGCTATGGATACTGTGGGGCCTCTGAGTATCCCAAGTTCCAAAGGGAAAAAGTATATCCTAGTGGTAGTATATTATGCTACAAGATACCCTTAGGCAGTGGCTTTGTCCTCCATTGAGGAAGAAAAGATGGCAAATGCTTTTTTAGAGATTTTCAGCAGGGTAGGTTACCCAAAAGAAATACTGACTGACTGAGGTTCATAGGTTCATAGCTGTGTACTAAGTGGGTCTATATTAGATGAACAAAAGTTCATCTTAGTGAATGCTCACATGAGCGAATATACTGGTACTTGAAACTGCAATTGTGGGGGGCTGTGGCCCCCATCCCCAAATATATATTCCAACTTCAAGCTCGCACTACAGTGAGGAAAGGGCAAATATTCACAACTTCACTGTACCTCAATCTCACAATTGCAGTTTCGAGTTCCGCAATATTCTCTCATGTGAGCGTTCACTAAGATGAACTTTCGTTCATCTAATATAGACCCTACTAGGCTAATGGCCATGGGGCCTTTATAAGCCTAGCTCATAGGATTACTCTGGCATTGTGCCACCCGACTTTAGTTCCCAGTGCCTCTGTTGACAAATGCCACTGGAGTGATCCCTGGGGTGAATTTTCTATTTCCCATCTACTAATCAACATTTCTCTTGATGAGGGTGAGTGAGGTGCTCTGCTTAACATGTATGGAAAGTCTATTCCATAGCATGGGCAGTCTCTATGTTATGAACCTGTGCCTCCAACATGTTCTGTTAATTGTGGTAATGAAGTTGAGGTTTCTGGATCATGTGGTGCGGAGGGACTGAGATTTCTTTAGATGCAGCATTTCTAACAGAGCTTGATCAGACTTGGCTTTGTAAGTGAAGCAAAGATCGTCTCTAAGCAGGTAATATGAGACAGAGAATAGCTGGAGTTTTGTTAGTCTGTCCATATAGGACAAATGTTTAAGACCTAGGATCCTCTTTGTGAGGTGCTTTTCTGGCTTTCCAGTTGTTGAAGGTGTTTAGTGAGGTATATGCCAAATGGGGCATTGTACTCAATAACTGGCCTAATGAGGGAAGAGTAGAGGGAGACAATGACTTCTTTCTTCCTGGATGCAAAACCCGTATAATGAGATGTGCCACATAGAAGGACTTTCTGACCACAGTGGCAATGTGGTGGTCAAAAGAGAGGTTACAGGAGTCTGGGGACATGTTCACTGGGAAACTAGGGTGCACCCACCTGGTGCAGCATCAGGTGGATACAGAGCCCCAAAGGCCTATTAGGCAGGCCCCTTATAGGATGCCTGAGAGAGTCAAACAGACATACAGGAAATGTTGGATCTAGGGTTAATTCGAGAATCCAACAGTCTCTGGACCTCCTCAGTGGTGCTGGTGAATGATGGTAGCACCAGGATCTGTGTGGACTACAGGAAATTAAATAGTCACACAGAGTCAGATGCTTACCCCATGCCTAGGACAAATGAAGCCCTAGAGCAGCTGGTTGGGGCTAAGGATCTTACAACCACTGATCTTACCAAGGGTTACTGGCTGGAGCCCTTGACTCCCAGTGCTAGAGAGAGGTCAGCCTTTGTGACTCCTTTTGGATTGTATGAGTTCACTAAGATGTCCTTTTGGATGAAAAATCCCCAAATCACTTTCCAGAGGCTGGTAAATCATATCCTAGCAGGAGCAGGAGATTTGCCCATGTTTACCTAGATGATACAGCCATCTACACAACCAGTCCTGGAAGAGCACCGTCAGCATGTCAGGGAGGTGGTGGGCAGACTACAAAAGGCAGGGTTGACCATTAAGCCCAGCAAATGTCAGGTGGGTATGGCAGAGGTCTCCTAGCTGGGACATAGATTGCGGAGTGGTAAGATCAGGCCAGAACCTGCCAAAGTGGAAGCCATTCAGGCTGCACCTGTTAACAAAAAGCAGGTGAGGGCATTCTTAGGGACAGCAGGATAGTACAGTAAGTTCATCCCCAGCTGTAGTACCATAGTTGTTCCCCTCACAAATCTAACAAGGAAAAACAGGCCAGATAAGGTAGTGTGGACCCCAGCATGTGAGCAGGCATTCCAGAAGCTTAAAGAAGCTTTGAGAGGACCCCCTGTGTTAGCCAGTCCAGATTACAGCAAAATATTGTTGTGCAGGTGGATGCTTTGAACCATGGGGTGGGTGCTGTACTTAGCCAGATTTCTTCAGAGGGAGAATATCACCCAGTGGTTTATCTCAGTCATAGGCTCCAACCCAGGGAGGAATGCTATGCAGCTGTGGAAAAGGAATGTCTAGCCATAGAGGGGGCACTGCAGAAATTTCAGCCTTATATTTATGGAAGGAAATTCACTGTAGTTGCAGATCACAATCCCCTAACATGGTTACATTGACCCAGCCAGCAAAATGCCAAGTTGCTAAGGTGGAGTCTAGGGTTGCAAGCATATGTTATGTCAGTGCAGCACTGCAGTGGTATTAGCAATGCCAATGCAGATGGCCTCTCAAGACAGGGAATGGGGTAAGGTATAGCCAGACTGACCTAACCCTCTCAAGCAATGTTTCTCAAGGGTCACTTGAAAAACTAGCTTGAGTTCTCTGGGGGAAGGGGAGATAATTGTGAAGGCTGCCAGTGTAGCTAGATAGAATTTTGTAACTAATTCTATGTCATTGTAAATATTAATCTGATCCACAGGCTTGAGTAACAAATGTAAGAAAACTGTGTGATGTTCTCAGCTTCAAAAGTGTAACCACAGTGCACTCTGCTGGGAGAAAGCTGATAAGTAAAGAACTTTACAACTCTGTATGATGTCAAACTCAGAGTCAGGATGTCTGGGCTAGGAAATTATTTTTATTGCCCTAAGACAGAGATAATTACTAGGTATCACATGTAAAGTGTCTTTTATTGCTATGGTTTCCTGGCAGGTGTAGATCACAAAGGAATGTTAAAATTTTGAGTTCTGCGACCCTGGAAACTTCAGCAGAAGTGTCAAGAATTATGTAATCTGAAATGACACAGCAGCAATATGCATTATCAATTTAAGACTATCTCAGAGAGAAAGGGATAGCATTTTGTATTTGTGTCTGAACCTGAACACATCAGCTCACCAGCACTGTTCCTTGCTCTGTAAGTAGGATCTTAGATATTAGTATTTCTCTTAGAGATAGATAGAAATAGCAAGATTAGTGTAGCTCTTTCCTATATTTATGTGAGCCTATCTTACAATGAAGTTTTAAAATATTTCCTGTGAATCTGAACTCTCTGTCATTGTGTTGAGTTAATAAGTATTGTCTTGTCTTTTATTATGTGGGAGGGTGACCTAATGGTTAAAGTGTTTGCCTTACAAACACAAGGTGCAGGGTTTGAGTCTCCCAAGGGATAATTGGCTAGGCTTAAAATGGCTCACAAGGGCAGTTAGCCTAGTACTAGTCTATGAACCTATCTATGAACCTATTTAAACCTTTGAACTGTGTCTGTTTTGTGCAGAGATAATTTAAGCTCTTAGTGTACTTGCATGTATTTGGTGATGCTGTATAAGCCACTCCTAAATAGCCTTCAAGTCTCAGTTACACTTACCAATTGGATAACAGTAACATTGCACAGTAAAATTGGGCACCCTTTGGTAGGGACCTTTAGACTAGCTGATAAGAGTAGTTGGTGGTAGTGACTACTACCATATAGTCTGGGCGGAAGGCTGCATAGCTGGAAAACCTGTGCCAGCCTTTCCCAGGAGTGTCTGTGTGTTTGTATATAACTCAAATCCCAAAATGTATGTGTATCAGCTACTTGGGCAGAGACACAAAGCACTGGTTGGACAGAGACGGTACTGGAGGTTTTGGCTTGACTACTTGGCTGAGATCTGAACCCTATAGCTGTGCCAGTGGGGAGTTTTATTGCAAATCTGGAGAGAAAGGAAGAACCCAGCCCCAGACTGACTGTGATCTCTGTGTGCTCTTAAAGGAAATTGTACTTTACTGTGTGTGTACTTGTTATCCTCTCAATGTGGACGCCCCTTACTGGTGCTAGTGGTGAGGATTGAGGCTCCTTGATTACTGGGCCAGTGCACAGGCATTACACCATACATCCTGTGAGGTAACTTATGATGACTGTCCCTGGCTAAATGCTGAAGAAGAGGGCATCAGTGCTGTTAAGACAAAAAAGGAGCCACCAACAAGATTTTGGGAGCATCCTGTTGAATTTTGAACAGGACTTTCAGAATGAGAGGAATTTTGGAATGAGAGGAAGTGGATGGAATGTATAAAGAAACATCCCTTTCCAAGAAAATGAGAGCATGTCTACCTTCCACACCAGAGGACCTGGGAATCTGACATGAAGCAGAGGAAGTTGTCTGTTTAGAGGTTAAGAAAAAAGATCCACTTGAAGAGTACTCCACTGGTAGATAATGTCCAGAAACACATTCCTGTGAATCAGCCATTCATGGGACTGAGTTAAGGACCTGCTCAGAGTTTCTGCTACAATGTTCTGACCAGAAGGAATATAAACTGCCTGAAGAGTCACTTGATATTTGACTGCAAGATCCTATACCAAAAGTGCCAACTGACAAAGAAGATGATATCTCATTCCCCCGTTTGTTGATATACCACATCACTGTGGCATTGTCTGTGAAAACCTTGAGAGGTCCTGGAGAGAAAAGAGGATGAAAAGCCTGAAAAGCCAGCAGAAGAGCTCTGATCTCTTTGACACTGTTGTGCTCATTCTGTGGATGAGACGACCACACCCCCTGAACTTTTAGGGAGCCAAATGTTGCCCCTATCCCATGTCTGAAGCATCTGTGGACAATTCCTGAGAGTGAACAGGGGGATGAAAAGGGAATCCTGGATTCAGAGACAACTGCTGAATCCACCAGTGATGTTCCTGTCTGAGACAAGGAAGATGATGAACTAGAAAGTCTAGAGGATGTGTATGTTGAAGCCACACTGACTTCAGAAACCAGTGAAACTTTTTCATGTGAAGTTTGGCCAGAAGGAGCATCGGAATGGTGGATGCCATGAAACTCAGAGCTCTACGAAACTCCCTGGTGGTTCTAGAAGCCAGAAGAAGAACAGTTTGAAAAAAAGAAATGAGAGTTAAGGCCTTTAGAGGGGGCAGAGAATCCAGCATTGGCATCATCAGAATCTTGCATCCCAGAAAACATGATCCTGAGAAGGAGTCAGAGAAGACTTTATGAAATTTATAGTGAACCCCAGATTCTGAAGAAGGGAAATGTCAAATTAAGTTTTTGCAAAAAGGTCTCTGAAGAGGATGCCTGAATCAAGATGTTGCCCAAGTGAGAAAGTATTTGGATCTTTTGAAGCCTGCAAAAAGCAATGACAGGAACAAGGCATTTGGTCAACACCCTTGGGGCAGTAAAAAGTCCAAAGTGCAAAGCAGAGAACTGAAAATGCCAGGAAGCAACAAGGAAACACAAAAACTTTATCAAAAAGAGGACAGATCAGAATATGGAGATAAGCATCCTTGAGATCCAGAGACACCATATAGGCCTGAGGGAGCAGAAGAGGAAACAGAATCTGAAGGGACAACATTCAAAAGGAAAGCACTTTTAGAAAAGTGTTTAGATGAGAAAGGTATAGAATGGGTCTCCAAGTGCCCTTTTTCCTGGGCACTAGAAACAGTCACCCCTATGGAACACAGGCACCTCTTGAATAGTACCCTGAGTCAAGAGATTTTGAAGAGCCTGAAGAATGCCCATAAAAGGAGTATGAGATTTTCACACCATGATGTACCCCTGATGAATGATTGACAGAACGCAAGAATTCTGTGTGATCTAAAGCCAAACAGGAGAGAAAGAGAAAGGTGAAGAGAAAGAGGAATGCGGCTGGGAAAGGATGGATAGTTATACAGCACCTGGTTTATACGGAAAGGAAGTCTTTGGAGTCCATTTGCCACTCGTCTTACCTTTAGTAGAAGTGCGGGATTGCCTACGAACAAATGTAGACTTAGCAGGATAGTGTCTCTGAACTTTAGGCACAGGAAAAACAAACACATGTTTAAGCACATGTAAGGCCTTACCCTTATCCTGAAGGGACTTAAACCTGCATCAGCTGCCACAAACAAAAGCTTAGAATCCAGAGGAGCATCTATCAACTTAGCCTTAATATCATCAGGTACAGGTTGAAGCCTAAGCCAAGAATATCTTCTCCATACTGAACCAAAAGTAGCAGCCCTGGAAGAGGCATCTGCCACATCATAATTACATTTAATAGAATGACAAACAGCTTGAGAGGAAGTCCCTAGCAAGGAAAGAATAAAAGTTTTACTCCCAGAGTCCGGAAAATCAGAAATAAATTGATAGGCATGAGAAAGAAGAGCCAACACATACCTAGACATATGGGTCTGATAATTTATATCCCTAAAACCTAGGATAGCAGAAGTGTAAACCTTTGTACCCAGCCTTTCCATAGCTCTGTTGTCATTGTCAGAAGGCAATAACTTTGGTGAAGGAAGCAAATGAGACAGCTTATCAGAAACTACAGACACTACCGAGGGGATAGATGCAGGTTTAGGAGATTCCAACTGTAGCAACTCAAATTAACTATTATGGATATCAGTGACCTGAGTACAATCCCACTTAAAAAAAAAAAATCTTCATCATCCAACAGAGTGTCTCCAAAGGAAATTTCCTCCTCCTCTGACCCATAGTCCAAATGAGAAGGAATTTGAGTAGAATAAGTCAGGGATTTGTAATCTGACTCATTCTGTTCTCTAGGCCTTTTAAGAGAAGTAGAAGACCAAGGAGGAGGAGCAGGAACTGAAAACCCTTGAAGAGGCTTTAAGGACATTAAAACAGTAAATAATTCCTGAGTATAGGCCTGCCAGTCACTTTGTGGATCCCTAGGAGCAGAAGAAACGTTAAGTTTTTGTTTCTTTTTTAAGATAATGTCCCCTCCAAAAAACTGAGAAGGCTCAGACCCAGGACAACAGTCGAGAATTATGGTAGGAACTTCTTCCCCAGCTAAAAATGGAGGTACTCCCCTAGACCCCTTGGAAGAAACCAAACATGGTTAAACCTGAACATCCAAAATGGAGCCCTGCAAAGTGTCTTCGGACGTACTGCCAACACTGTCACAGCAGAGAACTCTGAAAACACAGCCAGGTGAACCTCTAGGTTTGTAACGACCTTGGGAGAAACACCTGTCAGAGGCTGGACAGTGCAAGATTCCACTTGTACCATTTTCACCTTCTTCTTCCCTAATGGCTGACCCTCGAGGTGGCAGATTCCTTCCATTGTATCTTTAGTGAGAAGCTTAAGACTCTGGTTCTCTAGATACAAGGAAAGGGAAGAAAGTCTACTGTAAAGGGTTTTCGGGATGGATGCCTAGCAAATTGAACAAGACATATGGTCATGAGAAGCTCCTAGACAAAATAGACACTTATTGTGGTGGTCTTTATGGAGAATCGGTCTCCCACATTGGCATTTACCCTTCCTGGATGACATTAACCACAAAGAGCACAAAACAAGACAAGAAAAAAACAAAACCCTAATGGGGCACTTATCTGCAACTGCAAAAAAGTCAGCAAACAGGTGTATTTAGTCACTGGAGA
Organism: Protopterus annectens; assembly: GCF_019279795.1. NCBI lineage: Eukaryota > Metazoa > Chordata > Ceratodontiformes > Protopteridae > Protopterus > Protopterus annectens. Next base: position 1,086,329,877 of record NC_056747.1, on the reverse strand, counting down.
ACAAAATGCATTCAACTGGCAGAAAACCAATGCAGATAAACAGACAAATGGTGAAAAGATATGTTTGGACCGGTGGCAAAGAAGGTCTGACTGTGGTAGGCTTGAACATTACCTTTATGCCCCACGCTATGCAAGGAGCATTTGGGTGATGCTTGGTGCATCTTTAAAGGAACAGGACTCTTTGGTAGACTGGCCAGATGTCGGGTTTCCATGTCAGGGAATCCCCATATCTTAAGAATACTGCAGCAGTGAATGTAAGGACATCAGTCCAGTTATCTTGAATTCCCACCCACTTCAGCAGAAGCTCAATTGTTCAATAGCTTTATACTGAAGTAAAAAGCATTATTTCCCAGTAAAACTGAAAAGCATTCATCAGCTCATCATTCTCTGGTTAACACACACACACACACACACACACACACACACACACACACACACACACACACACACACACACACACACACACACACACACACATACACACACACGCACACGCGGACATACACATTCGCACACACACGCACATATGCGCACACACACATACACACACACACACACACACACACACGCACACACACGCACATAAACACACACATGCACACACACACAAGAAATAACTTCCAGTGTTACTCGTATTCTTTTAAATTAGTGCTAAAAGGATTTGAAAGATCCCTATTCTAAAGGGAATGCTTAAAATGAAACAGAGTGTAAATATATTTTCATTTTGGTATCCAAAGTAGTAAAGAGCAGAGCATAGAGACAGCTTCCAAAACTCCATTAACATTTGCCTCTCTTTCTTCATCTTACATCAGGCAACAGCACAGTAACTAATTAGTATTTTCTCACTCAAGCTTACATTGTATTGCCTGACATATTGCATGGGCATCTGTAATACATGCTAGTAATATTAGATGTCTAGGAAGTACAGAAAGCCCTGAAATGGTCAGTTGCAGCACGAGTGCTAGGTTTAATACATATGAGTAACAGGCACCAAGGGTGTACATACCAGCTTAAATATATTTTAATTATGTAGGCAATGACATAATTTTTAAGTAAGGATCTCAGAATCAGTTGAATGAAAGAATGGGTTGCGGAAGCCATGTGCCTGAAAATTAGTAACAATGGCTATGTTGGGTGAATTTTGCAGCCCTGACCAAATAGCCACACCTAGCAGTGTTAGCTTTATCAATCATACACTGACTTTCAACTGAATATGAACTCATTGGTAATTTTTCAGTGGTTCATAGATGGTTACTAGGCTATTGCCCCAAGAGCCATTTTAAGCTTAGCCAAGTTTACTCCAAATTTACTAAAATGTTGCCATGTGTCAATACACCAAGAAATTATATAAGTTACGATATAGGCTTGTACACATCAAGTGTTCACAGGCTGACCCTGTCCATTAGTGACATAGGTGTCAAACCAGGGGTAAGTTAGTGATTTCTCATTCATTGGTCCAAGTTGTGTTTGAATATGGTTATGGAAGAGCTTTGCTTGCCATGGACGGGAAGCCTGCTACCTAGAAGGGGTAACCTTTGATACACATACCATCCCTACAACATGTCCTGCTTATGTTGCATATTAGGTTTAGGTCCTTAGAATGGATATTTCTGATACTACTTGCTTTGTGACTGTGTAACAAATTCATCTGTGTGGGATCAGAGGATGCCTTGTAGTATATGGATAGACTTGATATGAGATCTGTACTGAAGTTTTAGGAAATTTGAAAACTGGAAGTAAGGATATGTGTAATATTGCTGTTTGACAAGATAATTTTTGGTTTTATTTATTTGCTAACTGGTCAGATAAGTAAACTGATCCTTCTGAGCTTTTTATGTCTACGATCTGGACCACAAGGGGAGAGGTGAGGTAAGTACAATATATTTGGATATAAAGTAGACTAATCCACTCAATTCAACATTTTTGCAAGGCAGGTAGAATCCCAAGCACCAAATAAAAGACCTCTGCAGAGTGGGAAAGTAAACTCCATGCAGCCAGTAACCAGAGATCAGGATTGAACCCAGAACCTTTCACATTTGAGACAGAAACTGTAACCACTATGTCAGCATGCTCAGCAATAGAAGCCAGGGTTCTTTTATGTGCATAGATATTCATTAAAGCTCAAATAGAAATCAGAGTGAATTAAAGTATTTAGTCAGTGTAACATAATGGGTGGAAGGTTATTTGAGTCATTTGCACAATGTGCAACACAAGGTATTGACGTTTGCATATTCAGAAAATTCTATCAAAATTAAAGCAACCACACCAATGGCTACCTTTTTATGGAAAGTCATTGATGAGCCATGTATTTATCCATCTCATGCATATTCTATAAATGTATCATCTCAGGTGAGAAACGAGTCAAGTCTAGACAATTTTAATTCCATTTCTAAGTGGGGTTAACTGTCCCTTTTAAAATTAACATCTGACTAGTTTTAAAGACGGAGGTGGAGTGTGGTGCCCTGTAACAAATAGAATTAAGTAAAGTTGCAGTTTCTGGACAGACAGGCATATGTAACTCTTACTGGAATTCTTAAGTAGAATACACAAGCAGATGAGTTATGCCTAGCTAGTACTGTACAACAGCTTCAAGAATTCTGCCCTTCATGCATATCTGCATTTGGATGGCATTGGCTTTAAATGCATCTCTGCAGTCCCGTGTTCCTTTCTATGGTCCTTTCTATGTTTGCCTTTCTATGGCATGTAGGTTGTGTGTGGGATAAGGATCTAGACTGCATGTCACTTCTCTTATGAGAGAGGACTATTATGTGTAGCTGTCCATTGTGTAAAGTGATAACAGGTCTGTATGAAAACCATTAACTTATGTGTACTGGGAAGCAATGACATCACTGGCTGTTTGATGCCTTCTTTGATATTAATGCTTCAGGTATCTGATATTCAGTTTCAATACTGTTGAGATTTTGCCACATTCGTACCCTGACTCTGCACTCTTGTCAACTACATGACAGCTGGAATTCCACACTACAGTTGTCTTTTTTTCCTCTATTTTATTGGTCAGCTCCAAAGCACTTAACATACAAAACTTTAGTTACCAACATAAATTATTAAATTCAGCAACTTCTAAAATAGGTAAGTGCTCAAACTGTAACATTGCATGTTACAGTGTCACATGTCATAATGTATCCTAATAGACTTTCAACACTTATTAAACTAGATTGTAAGAAGTATAAACTATTAATATGTGATCTATATACATATAAGAACTATTTACATGAGCAAGGCTGCAAAACACATTGAGAAAGAGTATGAGCAATTATTTAAAATAAAATACAATAATATCCAACATCTCCTAGAAGATTTTCAAAGGAAAGTTTATCAAAGTTGACCTTGACAAAATTGAAAGCAGAAAATCCAGAAATTTCTTTCCAGGATTATTATTAGATTTAAGGGTGCTGGGGTAGCTGTGTAAAGACAGAATCTATGAAAGATCAGAGTACACCTTGAAAAAGTGCCTCACTATGATCCACTGATGCAATCCCTTGATTGTAAGGCTTAGGGGCAAAGGGGCAATTTCCATGTAGGTGATACATATGTTCTGACTACTGCTTTGAGCTATATAATCCATCCCACAGAAAGTACATTTCTGGAAGGGTGGGATAAGGAGTAATTTCCCTAGAGCACTGATAGGAAATTCAAAGCAATAATTAAGCCCCAGAGAGACTGTGCTCCATAGCAGGTATATAGGTGGGCAGTCCTTGAACTTGTGAGCAGTGGTGAGGTTAGGTGTCTTACAGGCCGCAGTAGTGCTGCAGTGCTCTTCACAAAGAGAACATCTGCTCTCCAGGAAGTAAGCCTTACTATTTAGGTGTGCTTAATGAAGGGTGAATGATTCACTGTGCACTGCAGAGCTCGTGTTCAGTAGCATAGATCTGGAGAAGGTAACTGTAGCCAGAATAAAAAGGATGTGTTCTCTAAAGATGGACTGATTTCTGTTTGGAAATTTTTATTGTCGCCTAAGCTTGTGTTTAAATAACTGACAGACGGGTCTATATTAGAACATCAAAGTTTCAAAACTTCGAATGTTCTAATATCAAACCCTATTCAGCAAAAGCTGAAAATATTGAAGCAACAGAAAACCAAATTTTTTCCTAAGGAAAGAACTTGGTTGTCCATTTCTGTTGCTTTTGTATTTACAGCAGGTGGAAAGTTACGGGTCAGGTTCAGGTAAGTGTGCGATTGAGTGTGGGATAGGGTAGTTAGGGTTAGGGTGTGAGTTAGGTATGTGTACGATTGTGTGGACGTGAGGGTTAGGGTGGGTTAGGTATGTGTGCGATTGTGTGGACGTGAGGGTTAGGACGGGTTAGGTGAGTTAGGGTTAGGGCGCGGGTCAGGTAAGTGTGTGATTGTGTGGACGTGAGGGTTAGGGCAGGGTAGGTGAGTTAGGATTAGGGCATGGGTGAGGTGAGTGTGCGATAGTGACGGACCTTAGGGTTAGGGTTTGGGTTAAGGTAAGTGGCTAGTTAGTGGTGTGTGTATAGTTTACTGTAGGGTTAGGTGTAAGATTTTAGGTGTATGTGTGTGGATTGCTGTTTGTTTGGTGTGCTTGTGTTGTGTGTATGTGTTTTGGAACAGCAAATTTTTTCCCTAGGAAAAAATTCGCTGTTCTGTATGTTTGATGTTTTCAGCTTTCGCTGAATAAGGTTCGATATTAGAACATTCCAAGTTTTGAAACTTCGATGTTCTAATATAGACCCCTGACAGACGTGTCATAAGCAGCATTTCTTTCACTTTCCCTTGACTTTTTAATTTCTGACAGCAAATAACACTAAAGTTTAAGGAAGGATATGTCAATGTTTGAATGTTTGCTTCCACTGAAACTAACCTACAGCAGCACTGGTTCAAAATGTGTGGTCAAGAAAATAAGACTGTATGAGGTCATCGGCATGTATCCCATCATATCTCCAGACATAATGTGCAGTCCCTTACATGCATCATGCACAGTGATTCTTGTCAATGGTAATGATAGTAGTAATTTATTCATAGAAATGAATCATTCCGCTATCACAACAGGCAAACCCAGACCTTTCATGGACAAGGTCGAAGAAAGGGGCTTTGGTGTTAATAGCCCAGGTCAATGCACAGTCCTACACAACTACTCAAAAACAAAGACGTAGCAAGCAATTGGATTTGCCTGTGCATCCTTCTGCAAGCATTTTAAAATTTCCTGAAACACTGGAGCAGAGTATGGCAGGCCAACTTAAGCTCTCATTTGTTTTCTCAGAAATGAAAGCATCCTTATCACATACAATAAATCTACTTACATTTAGCTGTAATGGATCATGTTCTCATTCCTTGATGGGTTTTAAATACAGCCCAGCACTTAAGACAGACACGCACACACACACACACACACACACACACACACACACACACACACACACACACACACACACACGCACGCGCGCAGACACACACACACACATGCGCGCGAACAGTGACACAGACAGACACACACACATATAAACTCTTTATTATGGGCAAGAGTAGTTGTAGGCATGGGGAAGTGTGTAGTGGGAGATGAACTTAGGGCAACAGTTATCGGTATCACTGCAGAATTATCCTTTGACATGCACAGTAGGCAATAACATGCATAACACTATGGATATTTATACTTTTGTGTGCCCTTTCGCAAGTATAACACAATGGAACTCTGGTTGGAACAACAACAGTTTACCTGTCTTCCACTGTCTGCAAAAGATGGCCAGAGCTGGTTCATAATCACTTCAGCCTCCCAGGCCATGCCTGCAGAGCCAGCTTGATTTGCATTTTAGTATAATGAATGGATCTGGTGAGGGATTCCATTCAACTGGCAGGAGATAATTGTTGTTACTGGTTGCGGTAATGTGCTTCTCTGTACTGTACTCTACACCAAAATGATATACCATTGGATCGCTTTTAAATTGTTGGAATCATATGCATTGTCTGCCCAAATAATGATAATGTTATCGCTCAGCTATGCTGTGTTGACAAGCAACTCACCTTTCTAGGGCACTGAGAGCCAGGTTGTGACACTGAGTGGCAGGTTGTGGCTGTTGGTATGCTGCTTCCACAACCAAATAAATGTAAATCCCTGGCCTTGTTCAATGGTCTACTTTGTGAGTCACATATCTAAGAATTCTGGACTATGCTTTGGGGCCCATTTGTATGCCTACTGTAACTCTGGACTCTTCCAGGTACAACATATTTTATTACTCCACCGGTCATGGATCCATTTATGAATTTCTCATGGCTCTGATATGTTTTGTTTTTGTATCACACATCACTCCCACAGATTATAGATAATTCTCAAGATTATGTACCCACACAAACTGTTTCCGCAATACTATTTATGGGGATACAAGAAGATGAAGTACTCAGGAGTTTGAATTTAAAAGGCTTCTGTTATGGCATCTAAGAATATGTGGGAAGTGACTAAACCAAAGATAATACACAAACTGTGAAACTGAAACCTCTTGTTTATGCAGATGGATAGTAAGATACAAACAGTGAAAATGTTTTAGTCCTTTTAGTTTTATGTACAGGTGAGACATATTTTATCACCCAGAAGAGAAGTTGTGGAAAGTAATTAATTAAGAGTTGAAGGGATTTATTTGGGAGGGGAAGATGACAAGAGTTAATGGGATTAGTTGATCCTTCCAATAGAACAAGATAGTTTAGGATTACTTGATTTGAAGAGATATTTTATTGCTGCACAGTTAAGGCTCATACAAATAACACGAGCAGAAGGTTATAATTCAAAGTGGAAAGGGATGATGATGAAACACTGGAGGGGGGATTCAAAAAATAAAGAGAGAGTGAGATTTTGGATGTGGATCTTTTAAGGAGAATAATAACAACTAAACAGAATATTATATTCATAGAAAGAATTAAGAACTAAGCCAACAAGAACATGGAGAAATGAGATTTTGTCAACAATAATGTCTGTAAGTAGGGGTACAAACAAATAGGAAAGAAGGGCTGGAATTTAGTGGAGAAAACTGGCAAAAGAACCTAGGTATTGGGAAAGGTAACAGTGGGATGAGGCCAAGAAAACATTTAGACAGCAGCCTAGATAGAGACTGCCTTCCCTACCAAGGACTGATATCAGAGTACAGGCAATTTGAAAGGGATAGAGGACTCCTTAGAGAAAGACCTGTTCTGTTAAAGTTTTTCATTGAATTTAGAATAGAATCTACTGTTAAAAATGGGGTAGTTAGTAGGGCATATAAATTATTGCAGGATAACTATATGAATCAATCAGGGGAGGTTAGAAAAGATTTAGAAGAGAGATTGGAAAAGCAATTTATAAGGGAACAGTGACAGGACATATGCCTGACTCGCAAGTATGCAACAAAGTCCTGAAGGTTTAGTATTTTTGCTTAGAAGTGTTTGCATAGGTATCTTTATATCTCAAACAGACTTCAAATCATTTTTTCTCAGGTACATAGCAAATGTTGGATGTGTGATGGGGAAGAAAGAGATAACTGGATACATATGTTTTGGACGTGTAATGAGATTGCAGATTTTTAGAGTTCTAGCAGAGTACTCTATCAGAAATATTGAGTGAGCAAATGGCTGTAACTAAGGAATAATTCATTTGAGCTGGGACACAGGATCTGCATTGCTTAGACACAGTAAGGCCTTATTAAGTTTAATTCTGTTGGCTGTCAAAAAACAATTGCAAGAAAATGGAAGCCAAAGTCTAAAGCAAGTAACTATATTTGAAGTACTAAATATTATAAAAGAGATAAAAGAACTGAAATAAGGATCTTTAGAAAAGGGAAGGAGCAAATTACATAGAAATAAATATAAATTGTAGGAACAATGTATGCAGGATACTGTTCAGGAGAAGTGAAATTTAAGGGAAGGCAGCAATTTATGTAATGCTGGACTGATAATTATAAAGAAAGACAATATATGTGATGTATAATATATGTTAAATGGCAAAATGTTAAAATGGCTTGTTTTCTTTTCTGTTAATGCATGTTTGCCTATATCTTAAGACTTAAGTGGAGTCCCTTTCAGTTGACCAAGTTTCCAGAAACTCGAAATTCATATTGTTGAGACCATATGACTGAGTTTTTGAAAAACTGAAGCTTTTGAGCGGTGATTGTGGTACAATGTGGCACAGGAAATTTACTCTTTTCCTCAATGTAGTGGGATCTCAGAGTTGTTATATATAACTTGCAGGGAGTGTGGGTGGCGCATCCCCCACATGAGGGGAGCAGGAGGGCTTGTCCCTCTGCAAAAACATAAAAATGGTAACTTTTGTGTTTTTTTTTTTTGATATTCAAGTTTTTAGAAACTCAATCATATGGTCTCAACCGTATGAATTTCGAGCTTCTGAAAACTTGATCATCTGACATAGACCTCTTAAGTGATAATTCAATGAAGGTGCTAAAAAAATAATTCTGAACAAAGTCAAAATAATGAGGGACAAATGCATAAAATCGGGACAATTTTTTAAATATTACACTAAATCACTTAAAAAGTTAGTAGCAGGTTTTATATCGACATGCATTTTTGGAACAAAGGGTATGAAATGCTAGTATCTGGCTTTACTGGCTACAACAGCAAATCAAACACTTTAAGAGGGGGACGGCAAAAATATGAGGCTAAATCAGGGATTTTCTGTAACATCAGCAGCTGGGAGGTGTGGTAGACAACATCCGTGAATCTTGTCTTAAGATAATAATCCTTCACTGCTTTCAAAATGTTACGTTAGCCAATGTTTATAGGTAACAAGCATATATTTTGCCTGTCTTGATCCATATTTTCACATTAGTGTTTAACAACTTGTAATGCAAATAAAAATGTTGCAAAACCTCAACTAGACACAAGTACATTACACAGGCTAGTGGAAACATCTGGTATACCAGTCTATTTTGTGAAGGCACACTGTACATTTTTTATAGTATATGGTAAGATTTCTGCAGTAAACTGACAGTTCTGTAAAACTGTATGCCAGCAGATGCCTGCCTATGTAAGGAGCAGTCTCTTACAAGATTACAAAATGATTCATGAGCTCTGCATCTCATTTTGTACTCAGGACCACTACACAGGGTTGATCGAAATCTGACTCCATAAAGGAGTCACTACTCCAGCAACAGATTAGGTAATAAAAAGTGATATATCACTGATTTTCCTGGCTTTAGTTACACTTACTTTCACTAAAATAACAACAGCTACAGATTCTATTTTGGAAAAAGTATGAATTTTTAGCACAAAACAGTATCAGGCTTCGCAGTTATACAGTTAGATTGCCCTACAAAAAGTGAAATAAGGTACTGCATGTGCATTTACAGGATATGGAATATTAGACTGTCCATAATATAAATACTTTTTGTGCACTAGTGATATACTGTTAAAGTCCTAGCAAAGCATTTGATGAATTTGCTTTACAGTACTGTTGTAGGCTGAGGTCTCCACATTTATAACCTATTGTACAGAATGTTGATGAGATTATGTAGATTTGTTATATTGCAGCTATTTGTTCTCTTTCCGCACATTATAATATATCAAACTGTAGTCCATGCATCAGTGGTATGAATAGTTTAGTGGTGGACATACAATTACCATAATCTGTCTATGGAATGCAACAGCCTGAATGAAAAACTAGTAACAGTGGTGGGAACAGAACTAAAATCAAAGCTAGCTATACCTATGAAACAAAGTAATGAAAGAATGCAAATAGATTGTTTTATTAAAGTGTGATTATTTAATTACTATCCCTAGATAATGCAGTTGGCCCCTACCTGTTAAGTGGTTAATATCAGAATTTAGGTTTAAGAGATGTGAAAAATCAGCAAAGGTTCACCTAGTGGTAGATGTGAAATATTAATCCTACCTGTAATTAGTGTAGAAGATAAACTTGGTAACATATGAGGGCAATAAAAGATCTAGGGTTGAGGATTTAACAGCAGTTAGTTTATTTTCTACAATAATATGACCCAATGAATAAGGGTGAGTTTGAGCTAAGCAGTACACCAGGATTTCATCAAGGAACATGACAGCTTTATTGCTAATTATTAACACAGTTACAGATGGCGTCCTAATGAAAAGCAATAAAACTGTGATATTCATTACTATTGAGGTTTCTGGTGATTACTATATAAACATTTTAACTATATTGGTACTGACATTTAAAGCCTTTACTTGAATTGGTATAGCATCTTAAAATCTTATTGACACTTTGGTTAATTGCATAAATCCCATTCCACTAAACAAGGCTGTTGTGCATGGAAATGCATATATCTCAACACAAAAACAGCAAGGCATGGTCCAAGAAACAAGAAAAAAAAGATGCTTTAAATTTTATTAGTATAAAGTGCACATGAATGTCCTGCTTTTCGAATGTCCCAATGAAAACAATTAAAGCTGCAAAAAGAAACACGAGAAGTGGGAAATCCTGTAAGAAATCATGAGTCATGTAACATGAATGTTCTCTGTGAAAGAAAGCATTAACACTGGACTTTCACCTAAAATGCTTTAATCAAGATGAAGCACCTGTAAACTCATATTTTCTACACCCTAAAATGCAGAGTCTAAAGACTCATTTAACTTGGCAAATTCTCAGCCTGTTGGCATTCCTCAAAATGCACAGGACTATCTCCCATGTATATCATCCAAATAACATGAAAGAACAACTGATAATACATTGACATCCAAAGCAAAGTGAGTCCTGGCCATAGGTCTGTGGTACAGAGGGATAAAGCTCTGATTATGATCTGAGAAAAACAACTCTGATTAGCAGACCTAGGTGTTGGAAGGATCAAAGCACAGAGATAGGAATGTGCACTGCTGGCCCCACTTGTTTAGTCATTAATGTCAGGATTCAGTTATGGTAAGTGTGGCAACAAAGCAAATGCTAATCTAAAGATAAATTATGGGAAAAGCTAGCTAGAATTTTAAGACCCTGACTGTGACTACTGTAGAAGGTAGACAAAGATGATAGAAATGAGGGCAAGAGAAGATGCATGGTTGAGGAGATAACATCACTGAAAAGGTCAAAGTGAGCTGAAACAATAAATAATAATGAAAAAAGGTACTTGAATGAACATATGTCACCTATTCGATGGCAGATTTAACTTTGCATAGAAATAGATTGTTCCACTTATTCTTAAGCTCCTTTGGAGGACAATTTCATATAACACTCATATAAATCTAAAATGTATAACTTCAAAACAATCATTCCATTTTGGAAGCCTCACATTTAGTCCTATGCATACTTCCTATTTTATTTACTTGTTCTTTATTGACCAGGTTACTTGTGCTAGAACAATGGCTTCTTTTCAGGGATGACCCAAAGCTGTATTTAAAGTACTATGGGAAATCTGGCCAGGGTATTAGGGAACTTCCTCTACTGTTTTTAATATGTGCTGTGGGATATTTTATATTTACCCTGAGCTACCACCAACTCAATCAGATGGGACCACTACTGAACATCTTGCCCAAAGAATGAAACATTCAGGAGTGCAGCATCACCCTAAAGCTACATTGCAGTGTCAGCAGTCCAAACATAACTTACAGCCCTCTGCACCACAGGCGAATGTTCTACTTGTTGTACCACTGACACACATATGCAATGTTAGTAATCCAATCAACTGGTGTGGGGGAAAAAACACACAACATTCTGTACCACAGGTGAATGTTCTACCTGCCACACCATTAACACACACATATGCAGGGTCAGCAATCCAGCTACATTTTGTGGGAAAAGAACACCCAGCATTCTGCACCAAAGTGTGCTACCAGTGGCACCACTGACACATGTACTATATGCCTCATAACTACATCATCTCTTGAATCATCATTTGACATAGTTACAGTAAACTGGCTGGTATAAAATATTTGCCTTCATAATAACAAAAATTAGGATCATTCTCGTCATTTCTACTGCTTTACCTTTTGCTTCAGAACCATCCCAAAGCATTTTAAAATACTCCACATCAGATTTTATGGGCTGTAATATGTGTTTGCTAAATGAGGAAAAAAAACTCTTGTGTTGGTTACTTGATCTGATTATTTTTGCCTTCATTTATTAACTGGGTAACTGGGTAAACCCACTAGACACAAACCTTGTTTTTTTAAAGGGCAACCAAGGATCGCTGTATAGTTAAGTTTCTTGCTTACATATTGGGCAAATTCAACTGAGAGAGTCAAACCACGGGCACAGGATTTCTTCTATACTAAACATTCATGTTGCTAACTCTTACCTATGGCAGCTTTATAACATAATTATACCAGTACGTAGCCAGCATTATGGACTATCAATCATAAATCACACCACAGTGTGTCATACAGCTGGGTATCAGAAAGTGAATGAATGACTTAGTCCAAAGTAACTTCCTGCAATTTATCTTGTTAACAGGTTTATTTCATGTTTTGCTATTAGCGGATACTTATCATGGAAGAAAACATGTTTTATATCACATAAAGTGCAGCATTGCAGAACTTCAAACACATCAGATAAGCTCATAATATTTACTGAGAGTGTAATAAACCTGCAAGGCAACGTTTCCCAAATGAAGCAAATATTGTGCAATTAAAAGCTATCAGATCACTGTTTTTCCAGAATGCAACAGTGATATTAGAAATACCACATTAAACAACTAGCAACAAACTCACTACATCATACATTCTTCATTGTCTGGGTTTACTAACCAGTGCATTAAATGCCATGTATGGACAGGAATGTGAAAAATGAGATCATCGTAATTAAATAAATCAACACTGATAAACTGTGGAACTTAACATTCTGAATTCACATAAAGACTGATGTCTTAATTTGTACCTGCTAGCTTTAATTTACACTTGTCGTCTACCTCATATGTTGTAATTTTATTGATTCACATCTAATAATTACTGCTGCTGTTTATCCCCATTGGAAGCAAATAGTCACTACTGAAAAATGGTAACCATTCTAATCCGAGTCCTAAAATGTGTTGACAAAAAGACCAAAAATCCAGACTGATGTCTATTAAGTCCAAGATTGCTGCTCTTCAAAAAAGCAGTCTAAAGGAGAAGAGCTATGTTTGATATTTGATCTTATTTATTTTCAAAACTTTTCTTTTCAATATTTTCTGACGTTTTAATATGGTGTTCTAAGAAATGCTTGTTTCTCATATGCCTTCTACATTGTTCATGACATTGTATAATTCAGCTTGGAAAAACTCCATGCACACATCGCAGTAATAAAGACAAACTTGTGAGCAGAGGTAAAGGATGTCTAGAAGGAAATATAAAAGTATCAAATCAGAGTGAAAAAAGTCGCAAAGCTGAGTCTAGAGATGGACAAAGATGAAGCAACAAGATTTTGAGAAAGCTGTGAGCACAGTATAAGAAGAACGTTAAAAGTGTAACTACACACTACCTAGGCAAAGTTATGAAAAACTGAATGAAAAATCGAATGCTACTTAAGAAGCTGCTATTCAAACAGAAAGTGAGTCATTATTTCTATTGATCAAATAAGGGAAGTGAGCATAACAGCATGGTTAAGGAAATCTGCTACATAATGCAAAGTTTAACAATAAAAGGCAAAAAGTGCCAGATTTTTGCATATTACTTACCATTAATAGTAACGTTGTGATCTTTTTCATCTGAAACAGTTGATGAGTTCTGAAGTACAAACAACTCTTGACGATCTAAAATGAAATGAAATCACATTATTTATAACAGGAACATTCAGATATAACATAATATAATATGATCATTGCACTTGTGGAACATTTGTCAATCTAACCCCAAAAGAGTAGCACTTATCCCTTCCTTCTCTATTTTTCTTAACCTGTATTTTGTATGGGTAAGCCCACTGGGCAAATTGTCTCTTTTCAGGGGCAACTAGGGTGCAATGTGTGGTAAGTGACTAGCTTAGGGTTACACAGTAGGCAAATGAAGGTGGATGGAATTAAAACATGTACCCTGGGGGGGCAGGAAGCAACTCATTTACAGCTTTAGTACTCTTTGATAACTTCCTTCCTACCTATACCTACCTACCTATCATTAATATGGTTACTAAAATGATCATGTCAGTACCACTCCCAGCCATTTACCTAAAGCAAAATACAATAAGCGAAAATGTACATCAGGCAAAATGTCATACAGTATATATGGAATGTATACATCATAAACACCACAATACCCATGGCCTTGCAGAGCTAGCTGCTATGGCTCCATTAAGAACAAAGACGTGGGCTTACATTGTCACCAATCAGTTATGGTGACATACTGCAGTTATCATGAATAGTAATTACATTCCTGACGTAGTAAATGGGATACTTCTGATATATTCTACCCCTGCCACTAGAGTTAGTAGAAAAGCTGTAAAATGTAGAAAGGGAATCTAGAATACTAGAGGTATTTGCAAGTATGTATGCAAACACACCCTTACTGAGATGCACAAGAATATGAAACAGGAAATGTTTATTATCTAATGAGTCATGAGGTAAGATTATGCCAGCAACCTGCCCACAAATTTAGATAACTGATACTAAAAGACCTAATTAATAGATAGCAGCTACAAAATGATTTGTATGCTAAGTACACAGGAAAATGCACTCCATGTAGCACCCAGTTCACCACATTGTATGATTCTTATTTTTGGGCTGCAGTATCTAGAGAGATGTAATATACTGTGATTTGCATACCACTTTATAATGTGTGCCAGCTAGTGCTTTTCCCCTCAGCTTTCTGCATTGATTCTCCAAGCTGGTAACATGACCAGGCAATGTAGGTTGTAGAACACAGTGTTTGGTACCCAGCTAAATAAATAAATCCCCAAGGAAAATCAGTACCTCTGCAGTGGTCTTAAAATAAGAAAAACAAATGCAGACCATGCATCGATGTTTCTGACATGATCATGACTGGGGAAAATAAGTGCCTATATTTGATCTTACAATGAAAAAAATGAGTGAGGACTATGGGTTGATGCTGCTGTCATGATAATGGAGATGACATGTAAGGAAAACTTCATGTAAATTGTCATCCATAGCTGGACACCCAAGTTTCACTTACTTTGTTCTTTAGATACTTGAGCATAAAGTAGATCTACCAGGGACAATTAATAAAATGATGATATCATTTTTTTGTATGTATTAAAAAGTACATCATATAAAATATGTACTGCAAAAGTTATACATCACCATGATCATATCACACCTGCATAAAAGAATAATTATTACTCATTTAATGAGGGATACAAAAAGAGACATCTGATAAATTACTTCTCTACTATGACTGCTTATAATGTCAAAAGCTTCTTTGTTCATTTTAAGAAGTGTTTGACATTAATAGCCAAATCCTTAATGCTGATAATGTGACAACAATGAAACCAGTTACTACTGTAAGATTAAAGGCTTGATTTTAAATCTGCTCCTTAATCTGTTTTTTCCCTGCAGAAAGTTGTCCTCCCTCATTTAGTAGATAATCCTATCAGATAGCTTGCTTGCTTATAGTCTGTCTTAATAGTTAATGCAAATAGACTGTGACAATGGCAAAGTAGGAAGATATCAAGGAGGATGGACAAACAGTTCTGCTAAACTTCAGGGACTGCCATAAGACATTAGAGTTTGAAACTGATTCAGATAAACAGAATAAGTAAATTAAAAATGTCTCCTGTACTCACAGAGGATAGCAAAACGAATGTTAGCTTGGCAAAGTAGAGCATGAGGAGAAATGAAAACATGGAAAAGTAACTAGGTAAGATGCAGAGAAGGAACTAAACAGTCATTGTAGGGATAAAATACAATGTCCAGATAATACTGAAAGAGTTGACAAGAGTGCCCCTTTTTACTACTGACTGACCGTTAAATTGTTACACATTTCACTGCTGCCTATATGAAAATAGTAAGATAAGGGTATATTCATTCCTCTTGACATCTATTGTACCAATTTTGTTATCTAACATTGTCCCTATCCAGTTTGCCTACATACTTAACCCACCTCCTATTAGGGGCATATATCATTAGCTAGAAGAAGTAGCCTCAGATTTTTCCCATTTTGTACCAAAAACACCAAACTTAGCATAGATGCAAACCTTATGTGAACGTTGTCCTATTTTCCCAAGGAAGGTTAAGTCCCCCTCATTGTACTTTTACTTACTTATTGGCCAGGTAAGCCCATCAGACAATTATGTTCCTTTTCAGGAGTGACCTGTGAGCATTGTGTGATAACGTGACTTGTTCAGAGTTGCACAATAGGCAAACTAAAGCTGAAGGAACCAGCCCGTGGACTACAGGAAATGGTTCAAAACCTTAATCCTTAGTGCTGCCTACCAAACCTTTTATTAATTTTTCTTGGAACTGAAGTTTTTTGTTGTTGTTTTTGCTACTCACAATTCCATTAAGCACAATCTTTTTAGGAGTCTCAAAATAATTTTGTCTTGGATAGTTTTAAACTGTCTACCCCCTGAAAGCAGCTTACAGGTAGTAAGAGTTGGATAAGGCTGACAGCTAGCTGGCCTTGTCTCAGTGGGGACTGCAACATTATGTGTTTGCTGCTAATTAAATGTGTCAAGCCATTTTGCCAGGCATTTCTGCTGCAGCTCTTGGGACTTGTGCCTTTCCTTATTATTTGTGATTTCCTTTGCGACATTTAGCCATGCATTTCTGTGACAAGGTTAATTATTTTACATTAATGCTGACAACTTACTGTGGAACAGTTAGCCATGCAACTCTAATGCTGTTAGAAGTATTTGTTTTCTGCTAGTCACCTGATGTGTATCGTTAGCCATGCTGTTTTACTACACTTTATATTTCCCATTTGCTTGTTCCTGCTGTTGTAATGCTATATGTTCTTCAGGTGTACAGCTTTGGTGCAGTTAGTGTTGCTTGCTTACTTTTGAATAGTGCAGTTATCCACTGGTTAGCACTGTTGCCTCAAAAGACTTGGTTCAAAAAATAAGTTCCAGCTGGGATGCATTCCGATCAGTTCTTCATGCCCTACCTAAATCCATACACACTTTCACTGGGATCTCGAGTTTCCTACCATATCCCAAATACATGCCTATTTGTCAATTTGTAGTCATCTTGTGACTGACTGGCATCGATTCAAGCAATGTAGCATACATACAGAAGTGGAACAATGATTTAGTACCAATATTTTTTTTTTTCAAAAAAACATCTTTGTAGTACCAATAATTTAACAAAGCTATTGTACCATCCTTTAAAACATGCCATAGTTGTTTATGTTCAAGTACTACAACATCTTTATAGTTTAATGAACAGTTGTTAGTAGTAATATTGGGGTTTTCTATCAATCATCAATTTAAACGATAAATTGAGATTCTCAAAATATTTTTGTTTATCAGCTGTTAAGGATTTTGATAATTTATGAAAGATCTTTGTAGGTTTTCATTGATAAATACAGAAAGAGTAAAGTTAAACATTTACACTTGTCATAAGAATAAGGTATCTTATGAATCCCATCTATAAGGACCCTTAGTCATAAGAATAAAGGTTCTTATACATGTGATCCATGCAGTTATTCAATCATCAGATTAATGTTTATGACTTGGATCTCTGAAAGAGTAATATTAGCTGAGATACAGTATTGAAGAATTTTAGGTCAGAGCTTTTAATGATGCCTTTAGACTTAAGATTTGAAAATTTCTTTGAGCTTATTCTTGATTTGTTTTTATTTGAAAAAAATCTATTGATTGAACACTCTAGATTTTTGAAACAGCAGATGAAATTTTTTGTTATACAATTGTTACATTAGTAGAAAGCCATGGGGAAAGGATTAAATTTAATTTACTCCATGCACCATAAAGCAGATTTCATTATAGAAATGCATTTTTTCTCAGAGTTTATTTTGATTGTGTTAAATTATCATCTTGGGTATCTCAGGTACTAGCAAGGAAGGCAATTGTCTAGGCATTTCCTGTGGGAAGGCATGACCCATATAGGGAACTGTCCCTTTTGATATAATAGAGGCAAATGGGGGGGGGGGGTCAGTCATAAAAGAAAAAAAATCCCCTGGCACTAGCAGTCTGCTCCCTCCAGACACCCTTAGGTTCCTTATCAGCCCCGGCTCTACAACAGAGGTAGTCTCAGAGCTGTAGGAGAGGCTGATGAACCCAGTGATGAATAGAGACATTGTAGTAAACTGGAAAGAATGAAGCAGAAGGGAAACCAAAAAAAGTTTATTTGAGTTGTGTCTTTGGGGACTGTTTTATACTTTACACTGAAATAATTTGAATTTATGACATACTATTGGCAGTTAAATTAGGGTTTTGATGTGACAAGAGAAGTAGGGTTGATTTACTTAGGTATAAACTGTAACTAGCAACTTTATTATTTCAAAAAGACATTTAAGGGCTAATGAGTGATAGTCTAGATAAGTCAGAATGCCATTCAAAACATGCTTTGCAAAAGATATTCCGTGCAGCAGTTTGTAGTTAGTATAGTGGAAGAAAAGTTGTTCTTAAGAAAGGAAGTATATGAAGGGCAGATATGATGTGTGAGATGTAGACTATGTTAAAATGGTAACAAAGAGCACTGTGAAAGCCAACTGTAAAGAATGTGAATTATATACCTGAGTTAGCAAGTAAGTGGAATATTTATAAGAATTTAAATAAATAGTGAGTATGAGCACTACTGAGTACCTTGCTGGCATCTAAAACAAAAACACTTTTTGGTTAAGAATATGGATCACATGATGAAAATAAGTTCTAACACAGGATTACTATACAAAGTTTGATGTTCTTGTATAAAACATACTTGGTATTTCAAGATTATGCATTTAGCTATAAGAGTGGTATCTTTTTGTAGGTACCATTGTAATAAAAGTAAGATAAACAAATAAGTGAATTAAATCTATAGTGAGGGATTAAGGTCAGGTTCAAATTTGGTTTTAAAATAAAGATGTTTCAGGACTGATTTAGATAGGGCTGCAGACTGTATGCTCTTATATGCAGATAAATTACAAAAAATGTGATTATTTCAGAATTAGTGCTAGAGCATGCAGGGGTATGCCAATCATAACAGGGAGCCTTGGATAATGCTATAGTGTCTATGGAATCATGTACTTCTTTAAGGTTAAATGGTAACTGTAACTTGTTTCATAAGTAACTGGAGCAAATGAAGGCTGGAAGACCAGAAGGAAAAGATTCATATCTTGTACTTTTATGTGTATACAAAATGATGAGTATATTTCAAGGCAAGAGTCTATATCATGGTATATTTTGACATATTTCTATCATATCATAAGTTTTAATTAGGACACCTATACATTAAAAAGGTTTTTGGATGTTATTACATGGATGCTAGATTCTAAAGACAGAGGTTAGTCATTTAGAGTGGTTTGAACATCATATTAAGTAGTTAGCTATAGAGGTGTATTCAAACAAAGATTGTTTTAAGATGTAATTTTTTAAAAATATTTCTCAGCAATTCTGCTAAAGTAGATTTATCCTGAATGAAATTTTACTGAAGTGCCTTGTGCAGCTGTAAGATTTGTTCTTCTAAAGATATCATGCTTTGAAAGTATTTTTTCTTGTCAGCTGCTAGACTAATTTAATTGCCTTATGACCATGTTCACTGAACCCTACCTGAGACTAAAATAAATATCAATGTATGTATGTATGTATGCATGTATGTATGTATGTATGTGAATTCTTTAATTAGTTCATTTTTAATGTTGCTAAGGGCTTCCACAATTTTGGTAAACCTGGGCATGTGCAGAATTATACACACACACACACACACACACACACACACACACACACACACACACACACACACACACACTTGCACACAAAAATGATTCTAGAGAGATAAAAACTAGGTGAGTACAGTTAAAAAAGTATAGTTAATATTATCAAGATATAAAAGTCAATATGGATGTAATAAGTCATAGGTAGTACTTAGGTTATGCAGTCAAGTCTGTTCACATTGGTTGTGGACTGCCTCTGACTGACTTTTATTCAAAATGTATCCTAGTATCATGCTTCAAACCCCACTAAGATGACATTATGATAGGCAATATTACTGAGAAGGATTGACAGGCAGCATAAGAAGTCTAATCTATTTTCAAAGAGTGCAAAGGTCGAAAGATCGAGACCAACAAAGAACCTTTTAATATTTCTTTGTATCTGCATTCTAGGAGGGCATACCTCATATAGAGCTTTTTAAACTTAATTCATTTAGCTGAATTTGATTTTTTTTATTTATTTGAACACCTGCAATTACTTAAACTTAAAGCTGCTAAAAGATTTAGGGTCAAGTTTTATTTAGCAACAAATGATGAAGCTGCCTAAGTTATAGAGAAGAAGTCAAAACAGTTTTCTCTTGGCTGTAAGTTAAATACTGTTATGTTTTTAAAAGGTAATGCTTATAGATGTTCAATTTTTGTCTAAATTTTGAATAAGAGAACTCAATTACAACTTCAGAAAAATAGATAAGAAGGATAAGGCACTGTTTGAGAGTTACTTGAGAAAACGTGTAAGAAGTTAATTAAGAGAGTTTGCTTGGAAATAGAAAAACAAAAGAAACAAATTCTAGCCTCAGTAGAGATATATAAATTTCAACCCTCCCCAAGGATCTAATCTTAACCATCTCAGGGCTGAGTTTTTAATAACTAGTTTTATACAAAACATAACATCATACTTGATAATAAACAAGAAAACTGAATTATTTACAAGGCTATATACAAATGTATTTTTCCTATCAAGAGCTGTTAACAATAACTAACTCACAGTTTAGCCACCTGGTACCAAGGTGGTCTATACTAAGAATATTTGTCGCAGAAGAAAATGATCCTAATCCACACATACATTTTTGTTCTATAACAAATGTTCAGAGAAATATTCTATTAATTACTTTTTAATAAGAATGAGTAGTTTCAAATATTATATACCCTAAACTTGCTGTTAGGTTGATTAGACTGAAATTATGCAAACAAGTGCTATGATATAGGCTGGTATTATATCACCATTAAGAAGTAGTTAAAATGAGAGCTTCGTAAAAAAGTAGGCTGAACTTGCCAAGTAAATAGTATTTATTAGCAAGTCACAATAAACAAATGTTAGCATCGCTATAGTAATTTCTTTAAAAATCTGGAAGCTGTATTAGATATGAGTAGGTCATCACAAAATCCATTATTATAAGTATCAATTTTGTGAAAAAAAAACAAGCCATGTGAGTAACAGGAGTCATAGCCAGCAATAATTAGAAAAGATATAGAAATCAGCTTCCAGCTTTGGCCCAAATTGTGTATATCCCATGCTAAAGCCATTATACGATATAATCAGATAAAATGTCAAGACATGCAACCCTGGATATCCAGCAGATGAAAGCCCCAGATATATAATGAAGTTTGCTTATATATTGCATAAATCATTGAATTAAATACTATTTTAAAAAGCCAAAGGTACATATCTAAGTATATTTCCTTTGCTGCATAACTTTAGTTTCAGAATGTCCAGGCTAAACTACATAGCCACATCTGAATGGTTGTTTAGTAAAAAGGTAAAGCAGAAAAGGAATAGTAGGAAGTGATGAAAGTAGAGTAAAGTTATAAGGAAAACAGTACCCTCTCGCTCTATGGAGACATCACAAACTGCAATATTCTTTAGTGGATGATATACCAGGAAGAAATGCTTATTCTCTTGAGGCACATAAGAGACACTGGACAGCATTATGTACTCATTACTGATCTACAGGCACACTCAAAAACAGGGAACAATGTTATTAGTAGAGGCTTGGGTGTGAACTCTCCCACAGACATATTTCATGATGCAGTATAGTGATCAAGCCACCACCAAACAAATCAATGACAGATGGATGACACAACCAGGAATGACCACAGGACTGACAAATTTTAAATACTCTGAAGGGTTTCTACCCCGCTTTTGGCCAACATCCAAATATTGATGTGAAATTTTACACACGTGTAACAGACATACAAAATTAATATGTTTAACTTACAGAGGCTCAAGACACGGTGGGGACTCGATAATACTGTAAGGAAATACTTGCTATATTGTTTTAAGTATTACATAAGAACTATAGTGCTTCTTTCGATTGCATGTTTTGTTTTAGACGATGGTGAATGGGCTCACCATTACCATGGTAAAATGAACAGGATTGTATAGTTGCACAGTTTAAGACTTTTATATACTAAACAGCAGTTCTATGAACAGCAATAAATACTGTTTAGGCAATTTGACAAGAAAATAACTTAGATTTGAGGTACAAATGGTGTTAAGAAATTTGCTTATAAATCTGAGAAAGCTTGGGATTGTTGTAAGCTGTACATTGAGTTCCTTTCCAGTTTAAAGATATGGTAGAATGAAAATTCATCCTGAATTGTTTGCATTATTCTGTAATGTTAATGGTATACAGTATGCCATTTTTGGACATTCCAACAAGGTAAGCAGAAACAATGAGCTAATATCCTTGCCATTGGCTGCAGTACTTGCATCAAATCAGAAAAACATTGAAGACTGACATAAAGTATTCATGGAAGACTGCCCTGAGATGTGAGGGGAGAAGAGTGCAGTGTCATGTGGCGTCCATCAGTCATGCGATGGATACTTTAGAAGATCAAGCTAATACTGTAAAAATTACTACACTACATCCTGGAGCTTCTCTGCAAAAATGGTTTTCACTCAGGCTTCTACTGTTTATCTTTTTTGAGTGTCCCTCTAGATCAGTTGCAAGATCATCGTATATACTACTGTTTTCTCCAAACTGAAAAGTCTGGGAAAGGTTGAGGTCATGTGCTCTTCAGTTTGTGAAATTCTTGTTTCAGATGCAGATAATCTTGTTGTAAATACATTTATAGAGTTTTTGCATATTAGAAATGTTTGCTTGAAGTGAACAAAATGTCATTCATAGCAATGTTATTTTTTTCAAGAAAAGTGCAATCAGTGAACCCAGGGCCCAGTTATAACCTGCTAACTGTACAGAGTTAATGTTAATTTTATT
Organism: Protopterus annectens; assembly: GCF_019279795.1. Classification (NCBI taxonomy): domain Eukaryota; kingdom Metazoa; phylum Chordata; order Ceratodontiformes; family Protopteridae; genus Protopterus; species Protopterus annectens. The sequence goes on along the minus strand of NC_056747.1, from coordinate 1,086,306,952 downwards.
TTCAATAGATAATGGTGTTTCTGAGTCTCTCCCTGTCTTTTGTTAATGTTGATTTGTTGAGGATAAATCTACCAGTTGTTAAGACCTCTGTTATTCATGTTTTATGGTCTTTGCCGCCGAGCAAAAAGAGTGCTAACCTGAACATAGTGTTGGACTTCTTTGCCATAACTGTGCAATGGATGATGCCCTTTTTACCTTGGGTATGGCTGGGTGAAACATTGCTTTCTACTTTTGCCATGAAAAGGTAATTCTCACAGAAGAATTTGATAGACAAAATGTTGATTTAAAATAATCTCTTACTACATTTTAAGCTTAAAATGTAAAATGAGTGTTTAAAAGCAAGAGGGTATATCTGTTTATTAAACTGATGCATGAACTCAGCAATGCTTATCTAGTTATAATGCCTTTATCTTGGATCTTCCAAATGGGACCCTGAGACCTTGGCATTAACATCTGATCCGAAAGACAGCACACTCTGCAGTGCATTATCCTTCTTATATTACACTGCTTGTACTAGTAACAGAAATCAAAATCAGTTTCTGTGGTGGAGATAGAAACCATAACCATTTGATCTTAGAGTCTTAAATGTCATTGTACCACCAATTGACCCTGACTAGTGTGTTAGTCTTGCAGATTCCATAATTGTCCATATTATTTGTTTGATGCTGGCTATGACAATTTTTATCCTTACAATTACATTTCTGTATGTGCCAAGTGAATGGTATAGTTATTTTGCAAAATGTACTTGTATAAGAAACAAAACATTTATGTTTGTTTAGGAGTCATTTGCTAGCCTATAGCATGATTCCTATACTCTTTGACTGATGAGACTAACTTATATTTTTTAAATAACTTTTCACCTTAAGCATAAGATCAACTGAGAGAACTGGTACTTCCCACTGGTTCCTAATTACAGGTGTCTTTATCTCCTCAGAATGAGGGGTACTGATGGTTACTTCCCACCCTAACCCTGACATGAGCCTGTACAGAGTAGAGAGGGATGGTAGTAATGAAAAGGCTATTACTAGGTCCAGACTGGGTAGTGTCTCCAATTCTGTCCCTCTGACTTTTCAGTGCACTGATGGGCAGAAAGCAATGCTGGAGTTTTTGTAACAAATGGACTGCTCTTTAGAGAATGGGATTTAGTGTCGTTGTTTTTTCATTCTTTCTCTCTTTTGTGCTCCGATTTTTAGGGTATCGAAGACTGGAACAGGGACAGCATAAAATCCTGAGACTTCACTATGCAGTGGTACTTTTCCAGTGTTTATGTACTCGCACAAGTCATTTCTTATAATTTTCTGTGTGTGTGTGTGTGTGTGTGTGTGTGTGTGTGTGTGTGTGTGTGTGTGTGTGTGTGTGTGTGTGTGTATGTGTGTGTGTGTGTGTGTGTGTGTGTGTGTGTGTGATGTTGTTACTTTGTCTAAGGAACATCTTTAAATAGCTTATACATCTTCTCCTTTGTTTTGTCCTTTGCATGATGGTGTAGATGCCATACAGAAATTATTTTGGAGATCTTGATAAGATTTCTCAGAGATTTCCTTCCTTCCTATTAAATTGTGTATAATGTTTGTGTGGATTGCACTTTCTGCTTTCAGTCACATTCTCCTGATTTACTGGATATAGACCAGGCAAAGACTTACTTTAGTGGAAGAGCATTGATTGATACTTTTTCTTTTATGAAAAAGGAGGTTAATGTGAATATTCAGGGTTTGCGTTGTTAAAACAGCACTACATAAACAAGATATTTCTGTCTGAAGAACTATTACAGGGTGAGTCACAGAAAATCAGAAAAAGGTAAAATCTTTATTCACCTTTAGTGCCTTGGCAACAGTGCCTTCAAAGGCTCCTTGAAGGCACTGTCGTGGCTGTTGCTTTGGCTCTATTAATTGTGGTTCTGGTGGAGTTGGCTGTGTGCTGGGCAACCCAGCTGGGCAATGTAGTTTTTCAGCATTAGAACCCTGTCTTTTTCTTCAGCGGAGCTGGAACCCAGCTGCGCAATGTACTTTTCAGCATTAGAACACTGTCTTTTTCTTAGGCGGACCTAGAACCCAGCTGGGCAATGTAGTTTTCAGCATTAGAATGCTATCGTTTTCTTAGGTGGAGCTAGAACCCATAGCCATCTAATCTGGATAGTTCTGAAGGTCATCTGCAGTAATGGATGTTCATCACAATGATGAAGGGAATGGAGGCGGTGGGATATGAATTGGACCATATAGTATCATAGAAGTATATCAGAGGAGAGTAAAGACAAATGAAGGTAGGATGAGTTCTGGATTCACTACAGTGAGGGCAGCAAATATGAAAATGAAGGAAACGGGAAGACGTAGGGCTATGTATGTTTGATATGTGGACAATTCAAGCAAGATGTGAGGAAACAGTAATAGTGGAAGGGCCCAGGGATGCAAGTATGACAGCACATGTAATAAGAGGAGTTTGAGCTTGCATGGAACAGACCAAAGAAAAGGTGTCACCACGGCAGACTCAGGGCTACTGTGTTGGGTCCATCTGCAGCACTGACCTTAGCTTTTTTAAATGACTGGCCATCTTTTGTTAGTATCTCTAAATGCACTTGTGTTCCTAAGTACTTTAACAACATGCATTCAGTACACCAGTCCCACTGACTTCCAGTTATTTTATGCAGAGCTAGCATTCAAAATACTGATAAGGAAATGTGCCAACATGAATATACCTGTACAGCATATCCTCAGACCGGACAAAGTATATGCTTGGCAGAGTAGGAGATTAACAAGTGATTTATAATCATTCACAATTCTTGCTAATGCCACTAATGTTTAATTGGACATATCTATATTTCTGTACAGTAGCTGTATTTCAAGTAATGTGAAAAAATCAGACTGTCTTTTCACTACAGTTAGATAGATACTCTGAAGAATATTATTGGTAGCACAGTGCATACCACAGTCTATTAAAGCAGTGACCCTGGGTCAAATAATCCAAAAAGCAATGTTTTGTTTGTCTTCAAAACTATTATTCAGCTTCGTGATTTTCTACTTGCAGCAGCTGTCAGAGGTCAAGTGTGCAGTCATCTCAAAATTCACAAATCTACATGAAAAAAGGAATAAATCCAGCGCTCATTTACTGAACTAATGAATTCTATATTGAAATGCTGTATCTCTTTGGATATTTGATGAGCTTTCCCAGCAGCTATAATGAGACAAGTTATACTGTAATAAACAGCTCTTCCCACTATATTTATTTGTACATACATATATATATATATATATATATATATATATATATATATATATATATATATATATATATATCTGCATATGCAACTCAGGACCAAATTTAGATTTAGAGACTTTGTAAGGTTGTAGTAAACAGTAGGCAGTGGTGAAGTCACTAGCAGTGTGATGTGAGTTTCTTTCCACTAAGTTTATTGATCTATAGAAAGAATCATTACAGAGACAAAAAAAAAATAAAGATTAACTTCAAACCTCAGGAAAACTCTGCCATGAGCATATACATATTATATCTATAAATTGTATCTACTGACCTATTTATTTGTTTAGCTAATTAGTTATTATCATTTTCTAAACAGGGTACAATGTTGTAACTTGACCATTTTTATGTTAGCCCAGTAAAGGCAGGTTTTATTTTCTGCACTGAATTTATTTTGTGGTTTCATTTAAGATAGCCATTTTTGGCAAAACAAGATATTCGTCCTTCACATCTGGGGAGCTACAAATACAGGGGATGTCTGTTATGCACCTTACCCTATGTTACCCCTTTTCAGTCATGACTCACTTAGTACCCATTGTACAAGACAGAGAAAAATGATATACAGTGCAACAGAAAAGCACAAAGGCATGATACGTTATTAAAGATAAGACACGCACCAAGCTTATAAACAAGAAGTGTAACCCAGCAGCATAGATTCTGAATTACTACCATTGAATATCTCTATTACTAAGTATGATAAATGTATCCTGGGCAAGTAAGCAAGCTAAACATCTGAGGCATCTGTAAGGAGATTGGCTGTTTTTATTCAGTAAGAAGAGCATCTGCTGCTCAATACTGTCTGAGCATCTCCATATCAAGAAGCTTGTCCTTCTGAATACTAAGTTATAAACTAATTACTAACAGCAGTGAAGGGTACTGCACTCAGAAGTGAGCCTTGATTAACTCATTTCAGAAGAGGGAGTAGAGGAACATGGTACTGTTGACTGATACAGTGAAAGGTCTTTAGAGTAGGTAGACAACCACTTAATAACTGCGAGGAACACTCTGTACTTTGTAAGTTTAATGAGGAGGAAGGGATGGGAAAGAGAATTACAAAGCTTTACTAACATCAGGGATCAGGGGTTCATTTAGCCCACCTCATTTCACTCTTGAACAAATAGTACTAGTAAGTGAAGAATGACCATAGCTATGTGGTGGCCTTTATACAAAAGCATAGCTAGGATAAGGCAAGATAGAAGCTGTGATGGAAACAAGGTGTTAGTGGGCACAACCAGAATATTAATTGGTTGGCAGTGTATTCGTTTAAATGCTGATACTGAAATGCTGCATTTACAGTCAGGATTGAACCAAAGTGGTTGCTTCAGTGCTTCATGTGTGGTATAACTTGTAGTAAACTGTTTGTTACAGTCTTTCAAAGCAGAAACATTTTCTTTTTTTTTTCCTGGAGTTCAGGAATACAACATCATCACTGAATTGAACCTGCACTTGTTAGTAGGTCCAGGTCAGTGCATGAACTCTTTATTTCACTCCTCAAGTATGAGTTGAGGGGTGCCAGCTCAGCGATTGACACTGGGCAGTTCATGAGACAGCTGCAATTTTAGTAAAAACTACACAGCTTACTGTGCACAGAACAAACTTCTGCTGAAAGGCTTCTCTTTCTTGGAAGTTAGAAAGTGGTGAGAGTAAAGAAATGCTTCTAAAGGTGGCATGTTGGAGTTTGATTGGGGTGGGGGGACCATAGTACTAGCCCCGTATTCCATTATACTCATATGCTAACTATAACCTGCTTCCCCTAAACCCAAACCTACACATTATCTTATGAAAAACTCTTTCCCTAATATCACCACTTCAGAAAACTGATGGAACACCAAACACATACCATACACACCTGTACAAGATGATAATTATCTCCTAACCTTGCCCTTATTTTAAATCCAAGTCATAAACACTTGCATGCATAGAGACACTATACAAACACTACACACGATAAACATTAAAACTCTTCCAGAAGCCCTGGTTCAAAAAAAGACTTATCCAAATGAAATCATATCCACATTAGCATAACCACTTTCAGCAAACCCTGCAGATGACAATACCAAAGTATCAGGTAAATACATAACATTTTTTCTCTTGAGAAATGCAACATTTTGCAGAACAAACTGCAAACACACACACACGCACACACATACATCTATATTTATATATCTATATATCTATCTATAGCTATGTATCTATATATATATATATATATATATATATATATATATATATATATATATATATATATACATATATAAAGAGAGAGAGAGTGAGGGAGAGAGAGGACGCATTATATTAGTTGACTATCTTTAATGTTGATATTTGTTTTGTCAGTACATTTTGGTCAACAAAACAAATGGTTGACAGCTGTGTGAGATTGGTAAATTGCCAGAGTAGGGGAATATTCCCTTCCCTGGTATTGTTTAATCTTGGAGTTAGACTATAGAAGTAGCCAGAAATATGGGTGAGTATAGCCCCTTACATAGGGGATGCAGGAGGCTTACACCTGCAAAAAAGTTTGTTTTAAAGTTGCATCCACAGAATTTATGTCTCAGAGTATGTATGTTGAATTTTTATAATTATGTTTTTATTATTTTTACTGATATCAGACAGGTCGACATTTGTGTGTATCATTTTTTTAAGTATGCCAGTGTATGGATAGATACATACATACATACACAGATAGAAAGATATAAACATATAGACATGCACATTGAAAAAGTACAAACCTGGGAGAGTATGGAGAAAGCAAGAAAAAATGCAATACTCACCTTCTCATTCATTTCTAACACTAACAGTGGTGACAAGAAACTGATGACATCTCAGTAATGACATTTTGAGCACTTCTCAAGTGACAGTGACTAACAATAGGTTTACCACAGCATACATGACAGGTGTTGGCCCTCATGATCCTCATATGAGATTTGTTATTTCTATAATGTGCTCATCCTGTCAGGCATTCTTGTTTGCTTAAACAGCTGAAACTACACACACACACATCCCCATTTTGACAATGAGATTCTTAATAACTATAATCAGTGGTGCCCTTCTAATAATGGCCTCTCCTTTCAGAGGTCCCTAAACAAGCTGCATTGTAGTGATTATAATTTCTCCACGCCAGGAGCCAAGGACCCAGGCTTTGGGAATCTATCCTAGCAGCAGTCAAAATTTTAACAAGTAAGTCTGTATTTCTTGCCTGTTGAAACAAACTTACTGAAAAAAACCCAGGATAAAGGATATAACCAGAGTGTTGTCACATAAAGTGGACAGTCCCTTGTATCTCATTTTGAGAGGACACCTATTATTTAAGAACACCTTCATGTTTGTTTACTTTTCTGGAATAAATTATTGACTAAATGATGCAACTGCATTTATCATAGGTTGTCACCATAACTTTTGTTTGGCAAATGTTAACAATTTTTATTGCATGTTTAATTTATCACTGTATAAATTAAGACTTTCAAAACTGTAGTCTTTGTGGGAATGTCTGGGCTCAGTCTTCACAGATCAGACTGTGTATTCCTCTTGTTAATAAATTTAAACAAACAAATCCATAAAGACTACTGGGGAGGATTAACTAATCTGTTCTTAATCAGCTGTTGGACACCGTGAAAAAGGGAGATACTGCCAACACAGCTATCTTAAATTTTTTAAATAATTATATGTCATTTGTGAATATCAACATGATCGATATAAGATGCTTGTGTTACAAATGTATTAGAACTGTATGGCATGTGTATATCAAACTGGTCTTTACAGACAAGTGTTTTAGAAAGGTATTTTATAAAGTGCTTGTGCTTAAAATGTAATCACAGTGTGCCCTGATGGAAGAGAACAGAAATGTGCATGCACTACTATCACTGTTTAAATGTATATATTTTAGCAGTAGAAACTGGAATTCAAGAGGTTTACTTCAGAAACATAGCTGAAATTAGATTACTTTATGGCAGCTATGACAGAATGTCTATACTAGGGAGTTTTCTGTATTGTCCTTAAGGTGAAATAATTATTAGTTTTGAATGTGAAGGAATGCAATTGTGTTATTACTTCCAGCATCTTCCAAAGATCTGAGGTTTATGTATTTCACAGGTAGATGCTAAATAGTGCTAGCTTCCAGCAGTGGGAGTTTCACCTGGGATAGAGTCAGATGACAATAAATGATGTAATTCTGAAAGCTATCCCAGCAGTAATATTTGAGATATTAACTTAAAAACTTTCTTAGAGAGACACAGCATTCTGTATTCTGACTTGGACATGACAACATCAGTTAAAAGATCCATTCACCACATCTGCCTTGCTCTTAATTAAGTTAACTAGAGTATAATAATTCTCTTAGAATTAGTAAGGAATATAGTTAAGCTTAGTTTGGATATTTTTCTTTATTTATTTGAGACTGTCTTGCAATGTTGTTTTAAATATTTTGTGTGATTTTGAACTCTGATGACACTGTGAATATATATTCAGTATTCTCTTGTTCTTTTATTATTTGTTATTAAATATATTTAAACCTTTCATTGTGGCTGATCTGCATAGAAACATTTAAGATCTGAGAATACTTGTATATTTATTTGGTGACAGTGTGTAGGCTACTCCTAATATCCTTGCTCTTGGTCAAACTACCATTTGTATTAATATTACAAGGTAAGATTGGACACCCTTTGTTAAGGGCCTTAAAGTAGCTGATAAGAAGTTGGCTGGTGGCAGTGATCGCTACCTTATAGTCTGGGCAAAAAGGGGCATAGCTAGTAAACATGTGCCAGCCATTCCCTGGTGTGTTTGTGTGTGTGTGTGTGTGTGTGTGTGTGTGTGTGTGTGTGTGTGTGTGTGTGTGTGTGTGTGTGTGTATGAGTGTGTGTAAATAAAACCTCAAAGAGTGTATGTGTCAGCTACTTGGGCAGGGACACAAAGCACTGGTTGGACAGAGAGAGTGCTGGAGGTCTTAGCTATAGATCTCAACTCTATAGCTATGCCAGTGGGTAGTCTTATTGGGGATCTCATGAAAGAGGAAGAATCTAGCCCCAGACTGACTGTGGTCTCTGTGTGCTCTTAAGGGAAACTGCACTTGGTACAGAGAACTGTATCTGGAAATACTGTGTGTGTTCTTGCTATCATCTCAGTGTACACCCCCCACTGTTGCCAGTTGTGAGGATTGAGGTTCCTTGATTACTGGTCCAGTGATGGCTGATCTGCATAGAGATATTTAAGTTCTGAGAATACTTGCATATTTATTTGGTGTCACTGTGTAGGCCACTCTTTATAGCCTTGCTCTTGGTCAAACTACCATTTTTATTAATATTAATATATTAATATTACACAGTAAGATTGGACACCCTTTGTTAAGGGCTTTAAAATAGTGATAAGGAGTTGTATGGTGGCAGTGATAACTAACTTTATAGTCTGGGCAAAAGGGGGCATAGCTAGTAAACCTGTGCCAGCCTTTTTCAGGTGTGTTTGTGAGTGTGTGTGTGTGTGTGTGTGTGTGTGTGTGTGTGTGTGTGTGTGTGTGTGTGTGTGTGTGTGTGTGTGTGTGTGTGTGTGTGTGTGTGTGTGTGTGTGTGTGTGTTTGTGCATGTAACTCAAACCTCAAATAGTGTGTGTGTCAGCTACTTGGGCAGGGACATGAAGCACTGGTTGGACAGAGAGAGTGCTGGAGGTCCTAGCTTGCCCACTCAGCTGTGATCTGAAGAAAGAGGGAAAAAAACAGCCCTGGACTGACTGTGGTCTCTGTGTGCTCTTAAAGGAAAATGCACTTGATGCAGAGAGCTGCATCTGGTAATACAGTGTGTGTACTTGCTGTCATCTCAGTGTACACCCCCCACTGTTGCCAGTGGTATGGATTGAGGCTCCTTGATTACTGGTCCAGTGGTTAGTCATCACATTTGGTGGGCAGTGGTGTTGATATTAAACTCCTGTAGCCTGTAAACAGTGGTCACTAACGAAGGTGTTTGCACTCTCAAGCAGCAACAGAGTGAACATCAAGAGTTTCTTATCACAATAGTTTTATTTATTTTTTGCTAGCATAGTTAGTCAGGGAGTACAGGCAAAGATGTCAACAGAGGAGTATGGCAAGCTGACAAAAAGCCAATTGGCTGAGATGTGCCAAGCCAAAGGACCGGGCATGCCAACCTGACTAAAGCAGAAATGATTGCAACCTTAGTTACAGCTACATCACAAACCAGCAACCAGGAGGGCAAGCAGACTGGCCTTCGGGATGGCAAGGTCTCAGAAAATGGACAGTTTAACCTTTCCACAGATGACTTAAAAATCCACCTGGAGTTATAGAGACTTGAACTGGAGGCCAAACATTTGGAAATAGAATCAGCAGAGAGACTGAGATGTCTGGAGGCTGAAGAAAATGAGAGGCAACATGAAAAGGAGATGCTGACTCTTTGCCAGGGTCATGGAGGTAACAGGGAAGGGAGTAACTGAACCGCAGTTTACAGAGGGTGATAATTGTAATAGTTTTATTCATATGTTTGAAAGGGTTTGTAAACAGTATAATGCTGACCAAGGGCTCTGGATACAGTTCCTGACACCCTTACTCCATGGTAAAGCTGTAACTACTGTTTCTAAATTGTCTAATACTGATTGCATAAATTATAATACTGTTAAAAATTGTTTATTAGAGTGTTTTAATTTAACACCTGAAGTTTATAAGAAAAAGTTTTGTGAGCATAGATGTAAGGCAGATGAAAGTGTGTGTGAATATATTACTGAACTAAGCACTTAGTTTCACAGATGGGTGAGTGGGTGCTAGGTCACCACTTTTGAAGGGCTGGCAGACCTTTTGGTGAGGGAACAAGTTCTTAGCACTTTGCCTGAGGACATGAGGATCTGGTTAGCAGATAGGAAATGTAATACCACAGATGGACTGGGGAAAATGGGAAAACTATACTTAGCAAGCAGGGCATCACTGCACAGGAAAGGGATGCCCAGTGCTGCACATGGGTCTAAGGGACCCCAACAGAATCCACTAGTAGCAGGGGAAGCCAGTAGTTCAGGTACACAGCCAGGATCATAGGTTAAATGTTTAAATATAACCACTGGGGCCATGTAGCATATAGATATCCATAGAGGCAAGGTGGGTAATAAAATGTGAGAGAGTAAGTAATTGAGAATGACAGAATGCCAGCAGTAAGTTGTCTAGAGACAACAAGGGTACCAGTTTACCACAGGTGGTTATATTCTATCTTAGTAGATGGGAAACAGGCCACAGCTAAGAGATACACAGCCTCTGACCTGACCATTGTGAAGCCCGCAATGGTTTAAGAGGAGCACTGCTTGCTTGGGCAGTCTACTCCAGTCAGAGCTTTAGGAGGGACCCCATTCCAAATGCCTTTGGCTATGGTTCATCTTGATTAGGAGGGTGGAAAATGAAGCAAATAAGTAAGTGTGTTTGAAGATATCTCTGCAGATGTCCTGATAGAGAATGATTTGGGCAGTGGCATGCAGTCAGGCTTGGAGACAGGCATGTGGGTCTGGTAGTCTGGGGGGACCCAGACAGACTGCACACTTGAAGCCAGGACTGGTGAGGTAGCTACTTCAGGAAGGGAGCTATCCTGTAGCAGTGAGACTGAAGGTAGGCCACAGCTGCTTGTGGGTACTGATGTTCCCCTGGACAGAGTGACTGCAAGGGCAGAGGTGAATAGTAGTACCCAGGCTGACAGTGAGGCACCACTGTCAGAGGATACCTGACTTCCTGTGGAAGGGAAGCTGGGAAGGGGTACAAAGAGAGAGCTGAGACAAGCTCAGCTCTCAGACCCTACATTACAAGGCTTGAGAGAAGTAGCCAGGGAAGCACCTGATTTTCAAGAAAATGGGGAATCTGTATAGTGTGACAAAGGGTTACTGTATAGAGAGTGGACTCCTGAGGGAGGGCTAGAGGGTGAGAGAATACAACAATTGATAGTGCCCAGCACCTACCATCTAGCAATTCTAGCCATAGCCCACAACATTCCCTTTACAGGTCATATGGGCATAAAGTGCACAAAGAGATGGATTATGCAGAACTTTTATTGGCCTGGGATTTCCAGAGCTGTAACAGGGTACTGGAGGACCTGTGAGCAGAGCCAAAAGGTAGGCAAGGCAGAAGACAAGGTGAAAGCTCCATTGATGCCTTTGCCTGTGATTGAGGAGCCATTTCAGAGGGTAGCTATGGATATTGTGGGGGCTCTGAGTACCCCAAGTTCCACAGGGAAGAAGTATTTTATTTATTTATTTATTTTGTTTTACATTTGTTGACCGGGCTAGTCTAGCTGGATATATGTCCATTTTCAGTAGAGGCCCAGGGAGAAAAGCTCCAATGGTTAGTACAAGTTTAAACAGAGATCAGCAATACAAGATTAAAATTTATAAACAGAGGTAGGTAATACACATATTACACAAATATGAAAGGAGCAAAAACAAAAAGTGGAGTAATAAATTCTTAAAAAATGTAATAAAAAAGTTTTTTTTTTTGTGGATTACAATAGTCATACAGTATATATGTGTAAGCATATATCTACATAGATGTTATCTAAAGGGAGAGCTATTAAGGGTGCAGGGAGAAGAGAACGATAGAATTACGGAAGAAGAAAAGAGAGAGAGGAAGAAGGAAAGTTAAACTGGGTTGGTGCAGGAGCAAAGCCAGTGATTATTGAGATGCATTTTTAGTTGTCTTTTAAAAAGTGGGAGAGAGGACAAAGATGAGATATCAGGGGGAAGTTTGTTCCACATTTTTCCAACAGAGTTGGAAAAGAGGCAGTCGCCTGCAGAGTTATTGGGTTTGATAATATTAATCAGTAGTTTGTTTGATGAACGTAGATGTTTCATAGGTTAATACTAAGCTAACTGCCCTTGTGAGGCATTTTTTAAGCCTAGCCAATTATCCCTTGTGAGACTCAAACCCTGCACCTTGTGTTTGTAAGGCAAACACCTTAACCATTAGGCCACCCTCCCAACCCAGCTATCAGGTTATTGTATGGTGAAACGAGGTTAGAGAGTATTGGTATATTATTTGGTTAGTATAGGATCTTGTGAATTATTAAGAGCTGTTGAAGTATGAGCTGGTTAGGAAGTTCAAGCCAACCTAGTTGTCTTAGGTTCAGGCAGTGATGAGTTCTAAAAGGGGATCCTGTAGCAAATCGAGCAATATTATAGTAAGATGTTGCTAGTTTCTTGAGGTTGTTTTTGGAGAGATTGGTTTATATGAGGGAAGCATAGAGAAGAGTAGAGATTAGGTGAGATCTGGCTAAGGTGGTCCTAGCTACAGGTGTAAGGAAGGGTTTGATTCTGTAAAGGGATCCGATTTTTTTATTAACTAATTTTATTGTGTTGTTGATGTGAGAGTCAAAGCTGAGATTATTGTCAATAGTTATTCCTAATAATTTTGTAGTTGAATCTGGAGAAATGAGAGTACCGTCAGTGGAAGTGAGAGTGAAGTTTAGTGGGGTAGATTTGCGGGTAGGTGAAAACAGTAACAGTTTGGTTTTCTTTGGGTTGAGGAGTAGGCAACGTTCTGAGAACCATTGTTCAACAGTGGTAAAAGCTTTTTGGGTAAGAGACTGGAGTTCAGTTTGAGAGGTAGCACTGCAGATTATAGTAGAATCATCTGCATATTGTATGCAGATAGTGTTTGGGATAGCTGATTGTAGGTCATTAATAAAGATAGAAAATAGAAGGGGGCTAGGATAGAGCCTTGAGGTACACCTAAAGAGATAGGAAGGAGATTCGATAGTGAATTTTTCCAGAGTACTGCCTGCTGACGGTCTTCTAGGTAAGATGTAAACCAAGTTAAGGAAGGAGGATCAAGTGAGAGAGATTTTAGTAAGTGCAGAAGAAGTTTATGATTAAACATGTTGAAAGCTTTAGATAAGTCACTGAAGACTGAAGATGATAGATTATTATTGTTGTGGTTATAGTTGATGGAGTTAGTAAAGGAGAGTAAAGCAGTGGTGGCACTGTGGGAAGGTCTGAATCCATGCTGACAGTTGGCAAGTAGGTTGTTATGGAGAAGGTAGTTAAGTAGTTGTTTGTGGATACATTTTTCCATGATTTTAGCTATAGGTGATAGAAGTGCTATGGGGCGATAGTTTGAGAAGTCCTTAGTGTTTCCCTCTTTGTGTAATGGGATGATGTGAGATATCTTCCAGATAGAAGGGAAAATTCCTTCGTTTATAGATCTATTTATCAGAATAGAAATGGGATAGGCAATGGCTTTGGCTCCTATTTGCAGGAATTCTGCAGGATGTTTGTCTGCAGAGGGGGTGGTAGGTTTTAGTTTTTGGAGCAATGATGAGATAAAGGAGGTAGAAACAGGTTGTAAGTGAAGGGAGGGAGGTGGATTTAAAGTAGGTAAGAGTAGCTTAGAGGTGTCGGGAGATAGGTAACTAGCAAGAGTTTGGATAGTATTAGTGAAGAAAGAATTAAAGTCATTGGCTATTTGTGTGGGATCCTCTGGATTAGAGTCTTGAGGGTTTGGTGTGATAGACTGGCCTGGGGATAAAAGATTATTAATACTGGCCTGGTATTATAATATACTATTCTAATGGTGGTAGATTATGCTACCTGATACCCTGAGGCAGTGGATCTGTCCTCTATCGAGGCAGAAAAGGTGACAAATGTTTTGTTAGAGATTTTCAGCAGGGTGGGTTTCACAAAAAGAAGTACTGACTGGCAGAGGTGCCAATTTCACGTCAGACCTGCTGGCTTGTCTGTGGGAGTGCTGTGGGGTGAAGCACCTAAAAATCACCCCTTATCATCCTCAGACTAATGGTCTGGTTGAGAGGTTAAACCTCACACTAAAGACCATGTTATGGGTATTTGCAGACCAGTTTAGGAGGGACTGGGACAAATATTTGCCCCATCTGTTGTTTGCTTACAGAGAGTTGCCCCAGGAATCCAAAGGTTTTTCACCCTTTGAATTGCTGTATGGGCATAGGGTGAGGGGACTTCTAGATTTTATTTATGAACAGTGGGAGAGTGAGTGTGAAATGCACAAGGAGTCTGTTGTGGCATATGCCCTAAATCTCAGGACAAGGCTCAGGGAACTCCTGGAGAACCTGGCAGAAGCCCAACAGCAGAAAATGGTCTGGTATGACAGGAATGCTTGAGCTAGAGAATATGCTGTGAAGCAGCAGGTTATCATTCCTGTCAGACACAACAAGCTGCAGGAAGTTTGGGAGGAATCCTTCAAAGAGGTAAGGAAGCCCAGTGATGTTAACTACATGGTAGAACTGCTAGGCAGGAGGCAGGGGCACATACTGTACCATCATAACATGATGAAACCTTAAAATGATAGAGAGACCTTTGTGCAAAGTATTTGCAGTAGGAGACAGGAGGAGTCTGAGGGGGATCAATGGCTACAGGGAGCCAGACAGCAAAGTCCCAAATTAATATTGTGGAGCCTAGGGTTGCAGGCATATGATAGGACAGTGCAGCACCACAGTGGGGTTAGCAATGGCAACGCAGACAGGCTCTCAAGACAGGGAATGGGATAATGTATTCCCAGATAGGATCATTCCTCTCAAGCAACATTACTCAAGGGTCACTTGAAAAACTAGCTTGAGTCTTCAAGGGGGGAAGAAATGTCATGAATAGAGGTACTGCAGGCACAGCTATCTGGAATTTTGTGAGCAATTGTATGTCATTTGTGAATATTAACATGATTCATATAAGATACTTGTGTTACAAATGCATTAGAACTATATGTCAGGTGTATATCAAACTGCTGGTACAGAAGTGTGTGTTGAAAAGGTTTTTGCAAAGTGCTTAAAATGTGACCACAGCATGCCCTACTAGAATAGAGTAGAGGTGTACATGCACTATTGTAACTGTTTAAATGCATATATTTTAAGAATGGAAACTGGAATACAGAAGGTTTACTTCAGAAAAATAGCTGAGATTAAATTACTTTATGGCCATGCAATAAAAAGATGGTTTCAGTTTTGGTGCAGCAGGAGACATAGTGTCTGTACTAGAAAAGTTTTCTGTATTGTCTTTAAATGTGTAGGAATGTAAACTGTTTTACAAATTCCACCATTTGCCATATATGTGAGGGAAAGGTCCTTGTCCATGTATTTTCACAGGTGGATGCTGAATACTGCTAGCTTTCAGCAGTGGTGGTTTTACCTGGGATGGAGTTGGATGACAGGAGATGATGTCATTCTGCAAGCTATCCCAACAGTAATGTTTGGGATATTAATTTGGGAACTCTGTCAGAGAGACTCTGCATTTTGTATTCTGTCTTTGACCTGACAACATCAGCCAGAGGATTTATTCACACATCTGCCTTGCTACTCTTAAGTAAGTTTCTAGGTTATAGTAATTCTTTTAGATATAGTTAGGAATATAGCAAAGCTTAGCTTAGATATTTTTCTTTCTTTATTTGAGACTGTCCTCCAATGTTGTTTTAAATATTTCCTGTGATTTTGAACTCTGATGTTACTGTAAATGTATATTTATCATTGTCTTGTTCTTTTATTATTTATTATTAAATATATTTAAACCTTTCATTGTGGCTGGTCTGTCTAGAGATATTTAAGTGATGAGAGTACTGGAATATTTATTTGGTGACATTGTGTAGGCCACTCGTAATAGCCATGCTCTTGGTCAAACTACCATTTGTATTGATAGTAACATTACACAGTAAGATTGGACACACTTTGTTAAGGTCCTTAAAGCAGCTGATAAGGAGCTGACTGGTGGCAGTAATAACTACCTTATAGTGTGAGCAGAAGGGGGCATAGCTAGTAAACTTGTGCTAGCCTTTCCCAGGTGTGTGTGTGTGTGTGTGTGTGTGTGTGTGTGTGTGTGTGTGTGTGTGTGTGTGTGTGTGTGTGTAAAACAAATCTCAAAGAGTCTATGTGTCAACTACTTGGGCAGGGACATGAAGCACTGGTTGGACAGAGAGAGTATTGGAGGTCTTGGCTTGGCCACTCAACTGAGATTTCAACTCTATAGCTGTGCCAGTGGGGAGTCTTACTGAGGATGTGGAGAAAGAGGGAGAAACCAGCCCCGGACTGACTACTGGGTGTGTACCTGTCATTCTCCTAATGTACATCCCAACTCTTGCCAGTGATGAGGATTGAGGCTCCTTGATTACTGGTCCAGTGGTGGGGTGTCACATGCATAATTGGGTAAAATAGTAAAGGAAGATATTAGTGAAAGAAATGAAAAATGTAAAAGGAGAGAGATAAAAGAATGCAAAGGCAAATAATGAGTACTGTAGTGCACCACATGGGAAATCAGAGAGAAATGAAAGTAAAAAAAAATCCTGAATAAGTTAAGGAAGAATTTGAAAAATAAATTACTATTAGTGAATTTGATTAGATACTTAATTTTATGTAAATGATGATTCAGTATCAGGCCCAGATGGTTTTGGATATGGAAGGTGCAAGAAATGAATGGGCTTGCAAAGACAGTGTTTTTTGAATATACTGAATAAATGACTGAAGAAGAGGTTTGTTTATGAAGAGATACGTAGTGGGATATCCCTGACACATGCATAGTATATTGCCAAAATGCAAATACTTGAAGCACACACACAAACTGATAAAAACAAAAAAAAAGAGATCCAAGAGGCCGGGCTCTACACTGTTTCATTAAAACAGTTTAGCACTTTTGTCCAAAGATAGACTGGACCTCATCAGAATGCCAATAAATTCAAAATGGATGGTTTTATATCTGGCTTTTTTTGAAGTTTTGAAGTTTTGTATTGTTGTACTAGAATATTCATGTTTCAACAAGTGTATATGCATAAATATATTTTTGGCTCATCTTTGTATTACCTATAATTAAAGTTTAGTTCTTGTATAAAGTTTTTTCATAGTTATTGTGTAGTGTCTTTTTAAGAATGGTTTTAATGGCAAGCATCTAATCTGTGTTCTGGACCATGTGACTGCTATTATGGTATAAAACCATCCATTTTCACTTTAATGGCATTCTGATGAAGTCCAGTCTACCTCTGGATAAAAGCGCTAAACTGGTTTAATAAAATAGTGCCAACATGCATAATCTCGATCTTTTTGTGTCATTATGTATGTCGATATTAGTGCCATTCAACAAACTTTATATATATATATATATATATATATATATATATATATATATATATATATATATATTATTATAAAAAGATACATATTAAGAAAGAGATTTTCCAGACAGGCTATATTCTCTGGACCTCCAGTGTAAGTGCTGTAGCTTTACAACCATGATAGCTACATATATATATATATATATATATATATGTATGTGTGTGTGTGTGTGTGTGTGTGTGTGTGTGTGTGTGTGTGTGTGTGTGTATATATACACTAACTTTGTTGTCACTCTCTTTCAAAAATTGAGCTAATAATTGCTTTTTCAGCTAAACTAAGTATTCCCTATATGACATGAAAAAGTGTACAGATGAAGTGGAAGAAGTTGTAACAATTAAGGTCTTTCAGATGTAGTTTTGTAACCAGCATCATTTATTTATGATCCTATTTTAAGTAAAGCCATGCTCTGAATGTACCTTATTTGTGCCTCTTCATTTACTGGTTATATAAAAAGACTGTTATGACTTGTGATGTTTAATAAGGTAGCATTTCTGTGCACATCTGCAAGGCATGATTAGCTAGACTGGTATGAAAGATAAACATAGTTTAACAGCACAGCTTAATTTCATTGTCAGTTGCTAACAGACAGCGTTTCTATGAGTGTTAACTGTCAGCTTGTTAGCACTGCTGGAATATTGTGAACTGTCTGTAGAATCAAGGTGTTTCATTTAGAAGCACTCATGGTTTCACCGTTCTTATTCTGACTGCATATTAGATTGCCTGCATCTCTTGAATGCTTTGAGTTGATAATGTTTACATAGCACTGAAACATTCTATAAATTTAATGAGATTTTCATTGATCTACTTGTAGTAGAATTCATCTAGAGTTTTCTCTTGCACATATTATTTGTACATCAGCCAAGAGGTTGGCATTTAGATTTTTTATCTGTTTGCTTATAGAGCTATTTGCTATGTCAGGTGTGATAATTTTAGAGTCAACAATCTGAGCTCTGAATTTAGGAAGCAAAACTGTAATCATCCTATGTTATGTTTGCTCATATTAGATGTAAAAGAACCTATGCATTTTCACCTGGTTTGCTTTTAGGAAAACCTACTAAAAAACTGTTATATAAAACATCCAAATCTATGAATCAACCCATAGTTATGAAAACATAGAACTGTAATAATAAAGTGTTTTATGTGGAAAATGAAAAGTATACCTCTAGAAAAGATTGAAGGTAAATCAAGTAATTCACAGTCTTAATGAAAGCCAGTTTCTCTTATTCCTTTCGATCATTACCAGACTAAGAAGCTTTTCCCTGCCCTTGGCTTTCACTACACGCTAATCTAGACTATTAGTCTGACTGCATCCAGGGCACAAAGCAGAAAGGAGCCACCATTTTGTGGATTTATGCTGGTGAAATGAAGTAGAATATTAAGAGAAGACATATAGATTGTCCTGGGGCATGACTATGAACTGTTTCCATATCTGCATAGGTTTGGCTGATACATATAGATTGTCCTGGGGCATGGTTATGAACTGTTTCCATATCTGCAGAGGTTTGGCTGATACATATAGATTGTCCTGGGGCATGGTTATGAACTGTTTCCATATCTGCAGAGGTTTGGCTGATACATATAGATTGCCCTGGGGCATGGTTATGAACTGTTTCCATATCTGCAGAGGTTTGGCTGATACATATAGATTGTCCTGGGGCATGGCTATGAACTGTTTCCATATATGCAGAGGTTTGGCTGATACATATAGATTGCCCTAGGGCATGGCTGTGAACTGTTTCCATATCTGCAGAGGTTTGGCTGATACATATAGATTGTCCTGGGGCATGGTTATGAACCGTTTCCATATCTGCAGAGGTTTGGCTGATACATATAGATTGTCCTGGGGCATGGTTATGAACTGTTTCCATATCTGTAGAGGTTTGGCTGATACATATAGATTGTCCTGGGGCATGGTTATGAACTGTTTCCATATCTGCAGAGGTTTGGCTGATACATATAGATTGTCCTGGGGCATGGTTATGAACTGTTTCCATATCTGCAGAGGTTTGGCTGATACATATAGATTGTCCTGGGGCATGGCTATGAACTGTTTCCATATCTGCAGAGGTTTGGTTGATACATATAGATTGTCCTGGGGCATGGTTATGAACTGTTTCCATATCTGCAGAGGTTTGGCTGATGCATATAGATTGTCCTGGGGCATGTTTATGAACTGTTTCCATATCTGCAGAGGTTTGGCTGATACATATAGATTGTCCTGGGGCATGGTTATGAACTGTTTCCATATCTGCAGATGTTTGGCTGATACATATAGATTGTCCTGGGGCATGGTTATGAACTGCTTCCATATCTGCAGAGGTTTGGCTGATACATATAGATTGTCCTGGGGCATGGTTATGAGCTGTTTCCATATCTGCGGAGGTTTGGCTGATACATATAGATTGTCCTGGGCATGGTTATGAACTGTTTCCATATCTGCAGAGGTTTGGCTAATACATATAGATTGTCCTGGGGCATGGCTATGAACTGTTTCCATTTCTGCAGAGGTTTGGCTGATACATATAGATTGTCTTGGGGCATGGTTATGAACTGTTTCCATATCTGCAGAGGTTTGGCTGATACATATAGATTGTCCTGGGGCATAGTTATGAACTGTTTCCATATCTGCAGAGGTTTGGCTGATACATATAGATTGTCTTGGGGCATGGTTATGAACTGTTTCCATATCTGCGGAGGTTTGGCTGATACATATAGATTGTCCTGGGGCATGGTTATGAACTGTTTCCATATCTGCAGAGGTTTGGCTGATACTTATAGATTGTCCTAGGGCATGGTTATGAATGGTTTCCATATCTGCAGAGGTTTGGCTGATACATATAAATTGTCCTGGGCCATGGTTATGAACTGTTTCCATATCTGCAGAGGTTTGGCTGATACATATAGATTGTCCTGGGGCATGGTTATGAACTGTTTCCATATCTGCAGAGGTTTGGCTGATACATATAGATTGTCCTGGGGCATGGTTATGAACTGTTTCCATATCTGCAGAGGTTTGGCTGATACATATAGATTGTCCTGGGGCATGGTTATGAACTGTTTCCATATCTGCAGAGGTTTGGCTGATACATATAGATTGTCATGGGGCATGGTTATGAACTGTTTCCATATCTGCAGAGGTTTGGCTGATACATATAGACTGTCCTGGGGCATGGTTATGAACTGTTTCCATATCTGCAGAGGTTTGGCTGATACATATAGATTGTCCTGGGGCATGGCTCTGAACTGTTTCCATATCTGCAGAGGTTTGGCTGATACATATAGATTGTCCTGGGGCATGTTTATGAACTGTTTCCATATCTGTAGAGGTTTGGCTGATACATATAGATTGTCCTGGGGCATGGTTATGAACTGTTACCATATCTGCAGAGGTTTGGCTGATACATATAGATTGTCCTGGGGCATGGTTATGAACTGTTTCCATATCTGCAGAGGTTTGGCTGATACATATAGATTGTCCTGGGGCATGGTTATAAGCTGTTTCCATATCTGTGGAGGTTTGGCTGATCCATATAGATTGTCCTGGGCATGGTTATGAACTGTTTCCATATCTGCAGAGGTTTGGCTAATACATATAGATTGTCCTGGGGCATGGCTATGAACTGTTTCCATATCTGCAGAGGTTTGGCTGATACATATAGATTGTCCTGGGGTATGGTTATGAACTGTTTCCATATCTGCAGAGGTTTGGCTGATACATATAGATTGTCCTGGGGCATGGTTATGAACTGTTTCCATATCTGCATAGGTTTGGCTGATACATATAGATTGTCTTGGGGCATGGTTATGAACTGTTTCCATATCTGCGGAGGTTTGGCTGATACATATAGATTGTCCTGGGAATTGATTCAATAAAACAAGTTTGAGGCCTTTGGCTGTGATTTAGTGTCTATTCATATCAATGTTAGTTAACAGTAATAAATACTGTTAATCATGTAGAATGTGTAAGTCTAGCGCAAAACAACTATCAGATGGAAAGACGCATCTATCTGTCTATATATATATCTGTCTATATATATATATCTGTCTATATATATCTATCTGTCTATATTTCCAAGTAAAGCACTAATCAAGCACAACAGAAATTAGGAAAACTTGCTGTTAAACAGTTTACAGTGTTTCTGCAGGAGATGATCCTGCACTTCTGATGGAAGGGGGCTGAGCCCCAAGTTCCTTGCTAATGATGTATACTACCTACATGTGGCCTTAAGTCAGAATGTGTACCACAGCCTTGGCTTTACATTACCTCATCCCAGAATCACTCTGGGAATCCTGAAATTGTTAGGAACAAAATAGAATGTAGTTCTTGAAATAACAAGTGACATCCTCCTTCAGAAGTTTTGTGGCTTACTGAGCGAGGAATCCTTAGAAACGTTGCAACTAATGTCCAAATTTTGAGTTTGTGTACAGTACACGTTCACCTATAAAGAAGACTGATGTAGCAGTGCTTCCTTAACTCTAAGAGACAGCAACTGTAAATGATGCATGCCCATCTTATGTGAGCAGAGAGAACCATTTGGAGTCATGTCGACTTTTTAATATTTTGGATGGATTGAGAGTCAATAATATGGGGGTTGAATACAAAAGAAAACTTTTTGGATACATGTCTGGAAAGCTATTGTTTGGCAAGACATGTAAAACTAATTGCTCTGCCAAACTATAGATGAACAATTAGCTTTACTTGTTCTGCCAAACTATAGTAGAACAAAGAAATATAATTTTTAAAATTAACCAGGCATGCTTTGAAGAAATATATCAGGAGATGAAGGAGTTGCACAGTTTTAGCCCACCAGTCCCAATGACTATTTCCATATTCATTGCTTTGTCATACATATTACAAGCCATATCAGTGTAGTTCTTTCGCTTGGATCAGACAGTTTAAAATTCAAACAACCACAGGCATAAGCAGCTAATTTATTTTAATATCACTACATGTTCTAAATCATATGGATAATTTCCTGATATTCTTTGCACTTATTGTTAAATTAATTGCCTCATTTTCGTGTTAATAATCCAAGAAACAGTGTCAGCAAAATCAGTGGAATACATACCTCTCAGCGGTCCACATAATGTCCAGATTTTGTATTCATATTTTTGGTCTGTTTCTCATACAATTGTAGTTTTTTTTTTGCAAATCACTGGCAAAGCATTGAAGACTGAAGTCAGAAAATAATGGCAGACATTTGATTTGCAGACTTCATATCCTTCAGAAATTGCATGCTAATGCAAAACCTGTTATTCTGTCAACTTTCTAAGTTTGCAAGAGCAGTATTTACAAAGTATCCATATTTTTGGGCCTTTGTTCCCCCATCTTTTGTGGCATTGCCCAAATGTCTTGGTCTCAGAGGTTGGGAGGTTACAAGACTGCAAACTTATTGTTTACAGTGTTAGTCCACAGATATATAACAGGACTACATCATAACAAAAATATAACACACGTCACCTATTTAGCGTTAAACCACTGATGTTTAATCAAAACTGCAGTTTCAAGGTTTGATTCCAGACATCATCAACTTATACTATATGAAAGACTGTAGCCTGCATTGTGTGTCAACCGATGCATTAAATACACAAAACACAGTACAAACTGCATGTGCAGATCACTTTCTCATTTGGGGATTGCAACTTGAAAAGATCCAGGTTTGTACATATTTCTGATGAGCTGATAAACAACGGCAGTGAGGTGACATGGTACTGGAAAATGTTAGGCACTACCATAGTTGAAATCCTTGAATTATCGAAAACTGTTATCTTTTAATATGATTAACACCTTACTTGAATAGTTCATGTGTTGAACAGCTACTTTCTTACTCCGTCAGCATGCTGGGCTGTAAGATATTTGATAAGACAAATTACACTGTTCTGCTGTATAAGGAATGAATGAGTACATCTAGAAAATGTGTCAGCAAAGGACTGTTTGCAGTGTGCACTGAAATTTCTTCAGTCTCCTTCAATCAAAATGTCATGAAAATTATTTATTCACTTGGGAGTTTAGAAAGTCTATCGAGAAAATAAAGAATTGATTTCACATTTGTAACAGGCAGAAAAACAGCTGCTATAGCTATGCCTACTCAACTAGATCAGCTTCAAAATGAAGACATTGAGCTTAATAAACATTATTAAATCAAGTACAGAAGATATTCACCAGGGTTAAATAAACAAAGCAAATGCACATGACATATTTAATCAATAAAATGAACATGCCAGATTTAATAAATTACATGACGAGGAGTGAGGTCAGAAACATTGTCACTGATGGAAAACAGCTGTATTACTGATGCAGCATTTGCCATGATGAGAGAATAACATTAAAACTATGTGCTTGAATAGCTCCATCCTTCCCAGTTAGGTAAAATTTCTATAAATAAACATTAAGTGAATGGAAACTAACCTTACCTCTGGTACAAATTTCCACTGCATGGTAAATGATGCAAAGCCTTAGCTTCACTGAAGTGAAATCATGATGACATAAATGTAACCCTGGGACAAGTAACATGGATGTTATCAAAAACAGAAGTGAACGAACTAATGAGACAGACTTTCTAGGGTACATGGCTAGATTAGATATGGTTGCTCAACCTGCCTGCCTAGTACAATCCTATGAACAAATTATTCAGTGAACCAATGTGGGCATGTGTGTATATGTATGTGTGTATACCTAAATGTATACCTAAATGTAACTATTTACATTTTAAACATATATATGTGTGTGTATATATAAACATGCTATATATATATCTATATATATATATATATATATATATATATATATATATATATATATATATACACACACATAAATATATATATATATATATATATATATATATATATATATACATAAATATACATATATATATATATATATATAGCTATATAGTTATATAAATATATGTATATAGATTTACATATATATCTATATAGACAGTATGAATGTATATCTATATATATATATATATATATATAT
Organism: Protopterus annectens; assembly: GCF_019279795.1. NCBI lineage: Eukaryota > Metazoa > Chordata > Ceratodontiformes > Protopteridae > Protopterus > Protopterus annectens. The sequence goes on along the minus strand of NC_056747.1, from coordinate 1,086,282,646 downwards.
ATATATATATATATATATATATATATATATATAAATACACATACATACATACACACACATAAGTATGTTAGAACTTATAGACTAAATTTTGTATTGCCCACCTCCCCTCTGCATGTGATGTATTACTGGCCTCCATCTTCCTATGCCACCCCCTCTCTTCTTTCCCTAGCTACAACCCCCATCTTCTTTCCCTGGGTACACCCCCCTCATTTTCTTTCCCTTGGTACTTCTGCAGATATTTTCCCCAAAATCATGGGCATGTCTCTGTGTTAGGTTGGTTCCCTAACTACACCCAGAGTTAGCCTAGCAGAAAGGACACATGCAAGGACCCCATAGGAAGAGAAAGGACACATGCAAGGACCCCATAGGAAGAGAAAGGACACATGCAAGGACCCCATAGGAAGAGAAAGGACACATGCAATGACCCCATAGGAAGAGAAAGGACACATGCAAGGACCCCATAGGAAGAGAAAGGACACATGCAAGGACCCCATAGTACGTGGTAGCCCAGGTGTGAACTGCTTTCATATTAAAGCAGCCAGTCCAGTTTTCTGATGTGGTGACTGATGATCAATGAAGGCAGCATGCTTAGTCCATGCATCTGTCCATCAATGCATGAGGTTCTGTCACTTCTGCTCAGGTGTGTTAGCTTGTGAGGATTCTAGCATCCACCAGAGCTTGTACAACTAATGATTCTTCTCTGAACCTCACCCTGGGTTAGAATACCTGGCCACTGGTCACCTCATTTTGTCTTCAGAAGCCGACCCTTCAGGAAACATGAATATTTCAAGAAATCATGTTATTAGTGGCCCACCTCTGTACCATCAAACGACATATAACTCAAATTTCTATAACACTATTATTATATATGCTCACTTCATTGTCAATATATTTATTTTATGCTATGGTTCATATGAATTACTTGAATGAAATTTGATTTTTGATGTTGACTGTTTTAAGTTAATTAGTAAGGCAGCATTTGATTTTGACTCTATCAAAATAATACTGTCAAGAAACCTTATTTTTCTTCTTGACAACATATACTCATCTCTTATAAAAAAGAATGTTAGTAAGTCACAGATGGTAAAAGTAAGAGGGTTAACTAATGAGATTCTATCCACCACAGAAAACTTCAGTGACAACTTTTCAGTACATGTTATTGGAGTCAGCAAATGATTGCAAACAGAAATGTTACTGTGAGAAGAAAAGATAATACCAGGGACCATATCATTCAACTGTCCACATTTTCACAGAATGTCCAGATTTTCAGACTGTTCCTCATAATTTTATGGTTTCTGGCAAATCACTGAGGACTGAAGTCGCTAAATAATGGCAGTCAATTGATTTTTAGGCTTCGTATCCTCTAGAAAATGTATGCTAACACAAAACCTTTTACTCTAGCAACTTTCTAAGTTTATAAGAGTAATATTTAAACTTTGTCCCTATCTTTAGACTTTTGTCCACCCCATTATTTTTTGGCTTTGTCGAGATTTCTTCTGCTAAGCGGTTGAGGGCTATGCTGGTGATTCAGAAAGAACTCCAACACTATCAGTAAGAGCTGCAGTAAAAAGGCCCTATTTTCATGATGCGCAGAATAGTAACTCAAACACACATTAGCCCCAAAGGGAAAATATGACAAAACTGCCTAATTTGCATGTCTCTGTATTGCCATTAAATACCGTAAGTGCAGATCAACAATTTCGTGCTGTAGTTAACAGTGACAGTTAATGCATCACGTTAGCACAGACAGCCCCTCATTCACACTCCCATACACATTGCACATGCACATATTCAAATTAAGGCACACATTCACACACACACACACACACACACACACACACACACACACACACACACACACACACACACACACACAGACACTCACACACACCAAATACCCTACACCTGTCCCTCTGTTGTCAGATCATCCCTGATGTCTCCTTTGCCCTGCTCTGATAAATCATGGATGATTACTGTCAGTCATTAATGACAGACATTTGCGATTCAGATTACATACCCTTTGGTTAAGAATGCTAATGCAACAGGTGTTATTTAAGCAACTCTAAGGTTGTAGAAGAATCCCTTAAAACCTGCCACTTATTCTCTGTCCCACCATTAATGATGGTTGTGTATATTTGTTTTGCACTATGAGGTTCAGAGGTATACCCGAAGTGCCCTGTCCTTCTCCATAGTAATGCATGAACTATTGCAGTCACTGGATACTGCCCAAAATCCAAACTATAGGTCAAACGAATCCTTGCTGCACTAAAAGTTATTGCAGCAGGTTAATGATGATGTTTCCTGTCGTAAGGGTGAAGGAAGGGATCAACACTTCCCTCCTTTGAATTTTATGTTTTTTTAAGTTTTATTAATTTTGTACATCATATATGTGGGGTTTAGTGGTACAAGAGGACTAGTATCCTTGGTGGGAGGGTACAGGGTTTGAATCCCTTTTACTGTCCTAAAGGAATAACGCTTATAGTAACCCTGGTGTCTATTGGTTCCCCACTCCATATTGTTATTTATTTCTAATTATACAATGACTGGCCATTAACATTCAAAAATGAGCATGCTGATTGGTCAGTCCAATCAATGTGCCCATTAAAAATCGAGCATATACCAATGCAAAAAAGTCTGGTCACCCGGACTTTCTTCCATTACTATATGGTGCAACTTTTTAAGTTTTCTTCATCATTAAAAAAAAATAATAACAAAATTGGACATCAGGACAATTTGGAGGTACAAGAGAGACAGTACAAAGAAAATATTAGGAAAAAAACAGTTTCATTATTTAAATCTAAACAAACATACCTGATTTTCCTTGTACTTTCTCCATCTCTCTCTCATACCTCCTAAGAGTCCAAATTTCAACATTTATTTACCAAAAAAAAAAAAAGGAGCAATTGAGATCTTCCTTTCTCCATTGCTTCCTTTACACATCATGGATGTACTGCATAACCATGAGAATGAAAGTCCTGCATGCATGTGCAGTACATCAAGAAAGCCCCAGGATATCAGTGAAAAACATGGAAAAGCAGTATGCCACCCTTATACTAGGACATTATTTAAGAAAATTAAGTAACTTTTTTCTTAAATAATGCCATTGTATAATAGCAATAACCCACAGCTGGGTGTGGGTAATGCTAGATTTACTCATGGTTGGCTTTGTCTGGCTTCAGCCTCATGACCAAACCATGCCAACCATGGGTAAATTCAGCATTATCCACACCCAGCCATGGGTTATTGCTATAGTAAGTGCCTTTAAAGCATGTAATATAGACTCTCCCCATTGACCAGTTTTCCTCTCCCAACCCACATATCCAGAGTAATTTCTTAATGTCTAATGGCCCCCCTCTATCACTATTATGTTTAACTACTGTTTAGGCATGAAATTGGGTATTCCCTGGTCTAGTGATTGTCCTGCTAAGTGCCATTGCTATATTTGATTGTTAGTCTGTGCAGAAGTATAACAAATACATAGCACACCTATCACACACCACACACACACGCACACACACACACACACACACACACACACACACACACACACACACACACACACACACACACACACACACACACACACACACACACACACACACACACACACACACACACACACACACACACACACACACACACACACACACACACACACACACACACACATACAGCCCTTTCCTCATCCATTTACACTCACAGACACACACATGGATTCACCCATATATACACATACACCCTAACCTACCCTGTCAGTAACCTATCTACATTAACCTCCCAGCCAGACACACTCATACATACACTCACATATGCAGCCCTTCACATACACTCACATGTACACTCCCTTGACCCCACCCAATTACTAAACTCCCTGATATTTACCTCTACTACAATGGATGAACATGGCCTTTTGACTGTGTTCATTACTACTAGTGGCCATGAGCAGCCGTAATAATTTATGCAGTGAAACAATTCTTTGAATTGCTTGGCTGTATAAATGTCTTACAGCAGGCAATTCTGGGGGAGAGCAAATGGCTTGTTAGCATATGTCTCACACATGGAATGCCTCATTAGCAAGTAGCATGAACACATAGACAGTTCATCGTGCTGCTGCATGATTCTTGTAACACCACTGAGGTATAGCTATCTCTGAATATGGAAAGGTTATGGGGACCTTTCTGAATTTAGGCTTATAATCTTTCTACAAAATCTGAGTAAGTTTATCACAGTGAAAAAAATGAACCGAGTACGGTGTTTTACATGGTCACATTCAGTAGAGACTCTATGATCATTTGTAATACTGTATAAAATAATTGGCACATTTTAGAAGCCAACAAAGAATGTACGGAGTTTGTATGACAGAGACCGCAATTTGTTGATAAGAAAGAATCGAATTTTCAAATAAATTAGAAAAAAAAATTAACAAAGTGAGGCTAAAAAGTACTACCAAACTTTCCCCGTTACAAGGCTTGTAAATATGTTTCAGACATAATTATATTTGCCTGCTGACTGCTAAGTAGTGCTAATTGAAATGTTTCTCTTGCTGTAGTAGTGTAATGTGTATGGCTCTATTGTTCCTTGGTTTAATTTCTCCAAGTCTTTTGGGTTTATAATACCATGAGGGGAATGAACCCCATTCCTAAGTCAGGGTATAATGAAAGTTCATGAAATTAGCCTTGTTTCAGTCTTTGATGTAGCCCAAAGTGCTCTTTGCAGCACCCATAATGTGCCCAGAACTGACTCCTTCTGCACTTCATATGGTGTTACACGTATTGGTAGCATATTTAAATAAGACTGTAGATTTTTATATTTATTTTTATGAGATCTATTGCTCCTACTACTGTTGGAACTGTCTGGGTATTTTTCTTCCATATTTATCTTGTTTCCGCCTGCAAAACCTGACATTTTATGACTCTGTGTCGCTCTGCACACAAGGCAGTCTAATTGCTAGATGTAGCAACTTCAATGATCAATGCTATTTTTTGTCTTTTTTCATGGACTACTATATTTGATTTTTATCACATTTACTTTTTGAATTGTTGGTAATGGGTGATCCCACACAATGTACATCATTATCTATAATGCTTTGTGCATTGTTTCTTATGATTTCATTTCTCCAAGTCTTTGGGTTTCTAATACCATGACACCATTCCTAAGTCAAAGTATGACTAAAGTTCATGAAAATAGTTTTGTTTCAATCTTTGATGTTAGCCAAAAGTTCTCTTTGCAGCACTCTCAATGTGCCCAGAACCAGCTCCTTCTGCAATTCATACAACGTTTCATGTATTGGTAGCATATCTTAATACAACTGTATTTTTATGAGACCCGTTGCTCCTACTTCTATTTTAAATGTCTGAATATCCTTCTTCCTTTTATCAAAGCCCTTTGAAGGTACAGGCTAACTGTCCTTGCAGACCATTTTAAGCCTTGCTAATTATCCCATTTGAGAATCAAATCCTGCACTTTCTGTCTATAAATTAAACACCTTATCCATTATGCCAAGCCCAACCTTGGAGGTCAGAATCAAACCCTGTACCTTGCATCTCTTAAGTAAAGACCTTAACCATTATGACAACATTACTACCTAGGTTCTGCCTGAAAATCCTGGTATTTTGTAACTTTGTGTCTGTCTGTATGTAAGACACTGTATTCACTGGGTGTAGCAATTTCTAAAATCAATGCTATTTTTGTCTTCTTTTCATGGACTACTATATCTGGTATTCTCACATCTATTTTTTGAACAGTTGGTAATGGGTGACCCTATGTGATATAAACTTCATCATTCTCTATAATGCTTTGTGGCTCATGTTTCCAATGTTTCTCAGCTACTTCAGTATTGTAATGTTTGCACAATCCCCAGTGCAACAGTCTTGCCACATTATTATGCCTTTCAGTATATAGTCCTTCTGCCATTAGTGTATCACACACAGCAACAAGATGTGCGACAGGTTCCAGTCCTGTTTTACAGAACCTGCATTTGTCTCTTTTTTCCCACGTGTTCAATGAGTTTGCAAAAAATGTGTACATAGTCCACTATCCTGGGATACCAATATTAACCTCCTATCTTTTGGTTTAAATTCATCTCTCTTTAACCATTCATGCATCAGATCCTGATCAACATAACATTGCTCCTGGTGTTTTCTGTCCTTGCAACTATATTTATGTATTTTCCACATTTCTTGCCTTCTCATCTGATCCTTCGCTTTATCCTCTTTCCCTTTTTTTTGGCACATTCAGTTGCTGCCCAATTTTTTGTACATCTGGTTTGATTTCCATTCCCATTTGACACTGATACACTTCTGTGAAACTAACCAGGCAGGGAAGTCATCCTAGATGTGTTCCCTTCATGTTTTAAAACTTTCACTACTTTTGGATCTGGTAAAATCAGTAGATATGTATACAGCCCTAAGGGTTCCAGAGCTATACATGTAATTGATTTTGGGGAGACCCATACCCCCTTCAGAATGAGGAATATATAATCTTGGTATACACTGATTTTTTTTATATCATTTGATATGCATGAAGAATTTTTCTTGTTTTCCTGTCCAGCTGATCACATACTTTTTGGGGCCAGTCAATCATCACAAAACTGTAAGTCAGAACAGGATGAGCAAATTGGATTATAGCTTGGACTTTGTTCCAAGATGTCAGGACTGTTTTCAATAGTAATTTTTGCCTTCTAAAATATTCCTTACTGAATTTTATTTGCATTTGTTCATGTTTTATTATCAATACTTGATTTCTTCATCAATTTCTTAAATATTTATACACTCCCTCCTGCTCAAGTTCCTTTATATCCAATTCCTGTGCCAGACTGATATTGTCTTGGTGCTGCAGCTTTCCTGCTTATAATCCGACAAAGTTTTGACCACTTTCAATTGTGCTTGCAGCTTCTCATCTGATGAACTATACAGTTTTAAACAATCAAATTATCAATTATCAAAAAAGAAGATGAGAAGTCTTTACACTTTGTTGTTTTCTGGGAGCCAAATTGTAACCTAATCTGTTAATTCGACAGTTATTGGGTTAAGGGCGAGAGAAAAGAGCAGCGGTGACACAGAGTCACCCTGGAATATCCTCCTTTGAATTTGTATCCCTGGGATAATAAATTGTCCTTTATCATGGCTTAGTTGCAAAGTTGTTTGTCACTGTTTCATCGTCACTGTAATGCAATTGATCAACATAGTATGTCCTATACATCTGCAAGCACTCCTTTACCCATTAATGTGGGATGCTAACAAATGCTTTGTTGTAATCTATACATACCTACATTTTTCTCCTGTTTACAATTCTCCATTAAGACTTTAACAACAAATGATCTCTTGTTCCATATGACTTTCTTTTGTTACCCTTTCTTTCCATTGCCATGATTGAGTTTTCTTCAAAATGAATTTAACTGTATCAGTATCAATTCCAGTATATAGTTTATTTTATGGACCTTTAGTTTTTAGGATAGCTTGCAGGCTCACTGTTATGGAGAACTAGCATTTTGTGTGTTGTTAACCAGGTTGGTGTTTGTTCAATGTGCACATATAAATAGTTTTTTCTCATGACTAAATCTGCATGCAAAGATGTTAATACTTTTAGCCAGAAGTTAGGAACTGCATCTGAGCCTGGGGTTTTCCAATAAGGAGATTTTCTTAATTTTGTTTCAATTTCTCTGGCTATTACTTCATCCCATTTCATGTCCTGTACATTTGGACTTCTTAGTGTTGCCTTTACGTCTTCTGTCCATTCAGCATCTTTGTTTGCTTACTCTCTTTGCTTGCTTGAGTATTGCACTGTACTGAGGTAAGACATTGCATTAAAGCCTTACATTGAGTATTTCCCAGAATGAGACATTCATGAGTATTGCACTGTGACTGATATTGCACTATAATAAGACATTTCTCTGGCCTTACTACTACCCCTGATAATCAGTGATTTGGCTTGACTTACTGAGTATTGTACTGATATTGGATTGAGACAGACAGTCAAATTATTGTACAATTTGAGATGGTCTTCCACATTGAACTGATGGCCCAGATGGTTGGCATGGATTGTTGCCAGAGTTCAACAGTCTGATGGCCTGTAAGTAAATGCAGTTTCTGAATCTCATAGTTCTGAATCTTATGCTACGAACATGCTTGCCAGATGATAGGTACTCAAACAGTGTGTGAGCAGGATGTGTGCAGTTCTTAATTATTCCTATGGCCCTTCCTAGATATCTGCACATGTGCAGGTCATGGATGGCTGGTAGGATGGTCTTGATGATCCTCTCAGCTGCCTTCACAATTCTTTAGAGAGCCTTGGCTCAGAGAGAGAGCAACTTCCGTACCACACTGTGAGGTTGTTTATCAGGATGCTTTATATCGTATCCCTATAGAAGGTTGAGAGAACTGTTGATGGTATGTTTGCTCTCCTCAGCCTTCTCAAACAAGTGTAGCATCTGATGTGCCTTCCTGTTGATGGCATTTGTGTTGGTAGACCAGCACAAGTCCTCATCAATATGCACCCCCAGAAACTTCATGCTACTCACTCTCTCTACTGTTTCTCCATTAATGGTTAGAGGAGAATGCTCCCTGTGGTTTTTCCTGTAGTCCACAAGTATTTCCTTTGTTTTGTTCATGTTTAGCATTAAGTTGTTACTGTCACACCAGGTAATCAGTTGTTCTACCTCAGCCCTATACGCTGCCTCATCATCGAGGCCTACCACTGTTGTATCATCAGCAAACTTGATGTTGTGATTAGGTTTGTATCTCACTGTGCAGGCATGTGTTAGCAGGGTGAACAGCAAGGTACTCAGTAGACAGCCCCAAGGAACTCCAATATTCAGAGTGATGCTATTTGAAGAGTTATTTCCTACGCACACTTTCTGAGGTCTGTCCATGAAGGTGTCCAGAATTCAATTACAGAGTGGTGTATTGGTGCCTATTGAAGCAGCTTGCTTATCAGCTGTATAAGGAGGATTGTATTAAAAGCATAGCTGAAGTCAATGAATAGTAATCTCACATAGCTGTTTTTACTTTCTAGATGTTCCAGTGATAAGTGAATTGCCAGTGTTATGGCATCGGCAGTAGAGTGGTTTGCTCAGTAAGCAAACTGCAGCAGGTCAAGATCCACAGGTAGCTTAGATGTTATTGCTTCTTTCACCAGCGTCTCAAAGCTTTTCATCACAATGGGAGGTTAGGGCTACAGGGCGGTAGTCATTGAGGCATGATGGTGATGACTTCTTTGATAGTGACATTATTGTCATGTTTTTGAAGCATTTGGGAACTGTTTCCTGACTCAGAGAGATATTAAAGATATCTGTGAGGACATCTGTTAGTTGAATTGTACAGTCCCTGAGTACTTGTCCATGGATGTTGTCAGGCCCAGCTGCTTTTCTCGGATTAACCTTGTGCAATGTCCTCTGGACATCAGCTGGATTGAGGATGAGCACCTGTTAATTTTGACCGGTGGGCATTTTTGTCACTGTTGTTTTGTTCCCTTGTTCAAATCTGCTGAAGTAGACATTTAGCATGTTAAAGAAATCTTTACTGTCCTCACACTGTGACAATAAGGGCCTGTAGTCTGTTATTTTCCTGGACACCTTGCTATAGGTGCCGGGAGTCTTTTTGGTCCGAGAAGTAGTTCTGGATCTTCCTTCCACAGGCACATTTTGCTTCTCTCACTCCTTTGTTCAGATTTGCTCTGGCTGTTCTGAGGGCATTCTGTCTCCAGACTTAGAGGATATATTCCTTGCTCTCCAAAGCTCATACATCTTATTAGTAAACCAGGGTTTTTGGTTGGCACATGTGATGATGTTTTTGGTGACTGTTACATCATCCAGACATTTTGAGATGTAGGTCATCACTGCCTCAGTGTACTCCTCTGAGCTGATACACTGATTCACAGTAGCTGCCACTTTAAATCTGCTCCAGACTGTACTCTCAAAACAGTCTTGGAGTGCTAAGACTGCACCCTCTGGCCATATCCTTACTTGTTTCACTGCTGGTCTTCCAGTGGTTACCATTGGTTTATATGCTGGTAGTAACATGCTGGAGAGCTGGTCAGAGTTGCCCAGGTGTGGACGAGGCATTGCATTATATACTAGCTTATCACTGATGTAGACCTTATTCAATATGTTCTGTTCCCTGGCTGCAACATCTATGTGCTTGAAAAACTAAGGTAGAACTGATTTCAGGTTGGCTTGGTTGAAGTCACCTGCCACTATATGAACACATTCAGGGTTTTGGTTTTGCAGCTCATTTATAACCTGACATAATGTGTTCAGGGCCTAATTTCTATTTGCACTGGGAGGAATTAGACAGCTATGATGTTGATTCTGCTGAACTCTCTTAGTAGAGAAAAAGGTCTACATTTCAGTGACATGAGCTCTATATTTTCAGAGCAATGAGAGGAGATTATCTCACAGCTGGTCCAGCTGTTGTTGATAATATTAAGAGCATTGTTAAATATTATGCTTTTGTGGGGTAAATAAGCAGCCCTGGAGTGAGGTCTGTACTTGTAGATGGGTAAGTTGTGGCTACTCTTCCTGAGGATGGCCAGAAGGCTGCAGTGGAAGACTACAACAGGGAGATGGATTTGAGACATGAAGGAGGATGCCTTTTACTGAGGGAAGATGGTGAGACACTGATTTGTTAGGCTGGGCATTCGGGGGTAGGGGGAGTTATTGGGTAGTTTTCTATAGGTGACATAAAGTAAGAGTAAGAGATGGTGGGGGACTCTTAAGACATACAGGAATGGGTGACCTTAGTGGAAGGTGAGTTACTAAAATGTTTATTTTCCATTATTATGGTAGAAGTCCAGTCACTTAAGAGGTTTTAGGAGGATATTATTGCATAGGTTGAAACTTTCTTCCAAGTAGTGGTGATACCATCTCAGCTAGCAGCACAGATCATTGTAGAGCCTTTAGTGACTAGCAGAAAAAACAGAAGGTGGCAGAGGAACAGCCATCCAAGGAAGCTGCCACAAGAAGGTAAAAGAAGAATAAGAAAAAGGAGGCAGGGCCAGTGTAGTCCCAATGGTGTTGCCGCAGATGTCTGTAGTTAACACTTTTGTTCTTGACATAGAAGGGGATGTGTGTTACTTTTTGTCAGCTGATGAGAATTTGATAACATTTCTGCAGGATTTGAATGCTCAAGGCAGGGGAAGGTTCCAGGAATTACTAAGATCAAATGGAACAGGTTCATGAGCTGGGAAGTCATGCTAAGACACTGAGAAGGTAGTTATAGGAAGGTCAGGGCAATGTGGGGCCCACTGGTGTGCCAGGAAGGTCAATCCAAGAGTTTGTAAGGAGCTCAAGCCTTCTTTACAGGTGGGACAAGCCTTTTCATAAAATTGCACAATGCCCTGTCAGTGAAGGAAAAAATTTGGAGAGGGGAATTTCTAGATCTGGTTGAGTTAATACTTTCAGATGGAGCACAGAGTATTGTAAAAGTGGAGGTCCTGGTTGTGAGGGATCTACTTGCCATACTAGAAGTCTTAAGCAAGTGGAGCCCAAGTACATTTAAGGCCAGAACATGGCCTAACTGGGTCTTAGGATTTGTATATATGTTACAGTCATTCTAGAAAAAGGATGCTATACAATGTTGCTTTTACTGGCACATGTCTTAACTATAACAGATGCACAGCAGATGATGTGCAGCAATATCTGGTTGTGGTTTGGCTAGAGTTTCAGGAAGCTGAAATCAGTAGACACATCCTGTGATGAGAGTGCAGGCATTTGGATGCATGGCCGGGCTCCATGTTAGATAAGGTGACAAGACAGACCAGACTTTCAGCAAGGAAAGTAGGAGACAGAAGTAGGGTGTGCTGGACCTTTAATGTAGGAAGATGTTCCTGGCCTTCTTGAAGATTTACTCATTTTGTCTTAATGTGTGGAGGCCAGCAGGGGGGTGTTGTGTTAGTTCAGAGAGGGGCTGGATTATAAGATGTCACTTGTCCTTCAGTGTAACAGTAGACAGGGAAATTCAGAGGAAATTGGGGAAGGGAAGGGGCTACTTTCAAAAAGCAAGGGGGGTTTGTGTCCTTATGAGGTGGTAAGTGGTAGATCATATATCCCACTCCCCTATTAGAAAGGGAGATTTGCAGATCCTTTGGGAGGATTATCCTGATAGATTAGAGGCTCAGGAGTTACTGCAAGGGTTTCCTTTAGGATTTCCCATTAAGTCCTGGGTTGAAAGGTGCACCAGAGTTTGAAATCAGTCAGAGGGAAGAGATAGCTCAGACTTTGCTCACCAAGGAAGTAAAAGAAGGTAGTGTTTTAGGTCCTATTTATATTCCTACCTTTCTAGACATTAGGATTTCATCATTGGGGATAGTCTATATGAAGAAGACAGGCACACTATTTTCATCTTTACTTTTACAATGATTACAGGGATATGGATTTAATTTAAAATGTTTATTTCAAATTTTGGAGCACAAAAACTGATGGCCATTTGCCAAACAAAACAGTCTCATATTGAAAATAGACTTAGCATGAGCAACAATAAACTTCTCTTCCATTGAAACTTACATTTATTGAAAATGTCTTGAAACCCACATTCATTGAAAATGCGTCTGGCCAGTGGTGGATTAAATATAACCTGTACTGTTTTTAAACCATAGCCTCCCCAGCACATATTTGTATGACCATGCATAAGTACATATGTTCTATGATCCACCTTTCTGATTGTTTCAAATTATATTTTTTATTTAATATAGCAATATTTATTAGAGTGTGTTTTAAATTTGTAGTTTTCCCCATTTTCCATTAATCAATGAGACAAAATGTATGAACCAATAATGACAAAAGGAGCCATTTCCAAATGATTCAGCCATAAAAGGAAACTCAAACTATTGTTATTATAATCCATCAATGTCTGCACTGATCAGTTATGGTCAGTTTATAGACTGTGTACACATCACATGTCTGATTATGATAATAATCGCATACAGGACATCCTATGATGTAGTATTGATGGATTTACTGAAAATAAGACAGTTAAGTGGCATCTAGAGATCTGAACCTCTTCTGCGACATCAATAGAATGTTTTAGAAGGACATGCTTAACTCACAGGGGACACTGCTGCTCTGGAACAGACTCCCCATCCACATAAAACAAAGCTCAACGCAGTCCACATTCAAGCGTAGCTTGGCTTTATGGATGGGAAACATAAGATTCACCTCAGCATTGCCCTCATACTACTAATAGATAGAAGCAGCTCCCAAATGCTTTATCCCATGAATGGGTGCCATGAAATATTTTATGGTATCATCCCATTTATTGCATTGGGGTTATACATAATTATTAACTATGGGATGGATAATGCCAATCTGACACCAAATGGGCTACGTTAATTCAAGCACCTAAAGGGAAATTAGCTAGCCTTAAAATGGTCCACAAGGGCAGGTAGCCTAGTACTTACCTATGATTATAAAAAAAATGGTCACAGTAAAGTATTCCAGTTTGTTTTACACAAATGCACACTAGTCCTGCAAAGGCAGACTAATTACTTTAACTTTATCAGCTCATCAGGGTCAGTCAGAAATTCCTAAATCCAGCAATTAGAGCTACATTTTGGACTGCCTCCTTCTCAGATGTCAGTGTCAAAAAATGAATAAGAATAATAATGAACAAAGTCACAAACATACAGTAATCAAACTACTTCAACTTAATTCACACACAAAAACACACCAATGCTACAAAACCAGATTAAAGACTATTTAAAAATTACCAGATGATAAGAGCTAGTAATTCACCCCCACTAGCAGTCATAGCAACTTTGTTAACTGTGTACACTTATTACTGCTATGAAGAAATAAATTATGTGTACTTTAGCTTTGGGTGAACTACATGAAACTGTATAAAGATCACTGGCATCATATCATAAGATCCAAACGTATAGCATAGTTCAAACAGTTCTATTTATGAAAACAATTAACCACGTAATAACATATGCTAAGTCAACATGCATTATCTCAGCAGAAGTAAGAGTCACCTGAATAATAATTCAACATTAAAGAGAAATATTAATAATAGAAAGGTTGCTGCTGCAACAACTTTCCATTTCAGTGTTTCATCTACAAATGGAGTGCCTGCTGCCCTTGAAGAATAAGTTGCCTAAACTGCATTAAAATGGTATGCTGGCAATATTGCCATTGCATTTCCGGAATTAGATCAGCTATGCTATAAGGAATGGCTGGCAAACAATGACAACAGCCTCATAACTACTAGGTGTGCATTCCTGGGGACCTTTAAGGAGCCTAGCCCAAATGTCCATTTGCTCCAAAGCACTGTCTGGTTAAGTGACTTGCTCAATGTCACACAGTAGGTAAATGAAAGTGGAAAGATTCAAACCCTTCACTCTTGCCGCAGGAAGCAGTTCATTAACAAGTTGGGGATTTAACCCTCTGCCTAAGTAACAGTCTTAACTAAATGCATAAATGTACCTGCCAACTGTCAGATTTTCACAAAATGTCCAGATTTTTGCCTCATATTTGTGGTCTGTTCCTCATAAAATTTGTGGTTTTCTGGCAAATCACTGGGATGATCTGAGGATTGACGTCACTAAATAATGACATACATTTGAGTTTCAGACTTCGAAACCTTCAGAAAATGTATATTAACATAAACCATTTTACACTAGCAACTTTCTAAGTTTTAAGAACAATATTTAAAATCTCCCTATTTTTGGACCTTTTTCTCTCCATTTTGTAAGGTTTTGTCCAAATTTCTTGTAGTAAAATATTGAGAGGTAGAAATTCTTTACAATCTGATCTTGAAGAGAAAATTGCATCACAGTAATATGCAGCAATGACTACATAATGGATGCTGAAGAGCAGGTGGTTCTGATTACCACTCTGAATAATGCAGACTACATGACCTGACAAATATCAACCCCTTTGCAATTGCTGGAGTCTGTGAAGAAAGTGCTGCAAAATATATTACTAAAATGCAACATGTTTAGACTACTAAAATGCAACACATTTAGAATGTATCACAATCAAGATCTATTAATGAATCAATTCATTCTTTAGGGCAATTAATAAAGCAAAACAATTTAGGTTAATATAAATGCTGTAGCAGCTTTTATTCAACAACTGATGTCATGCAAAAAATTGAAATTATTACTCCATAAAACATACTGATTTTGAAAGCTTACATGCTTGCAGGATACCCTGCATCTAATTTTTGACTTCCCTATGTCTTCTCTGTCATCAAGAATAGCTATTCCTTCTGACAACCCTCAGAACAAGTCTAAACCACTTGAATGGCAAGTAATGATCTACTTTTGCAGAATACACCTCAAGACTCAACAGAGTCAGATCATGGACAAATGAGGCGCTATGCAGGGTAACAGATTAGACCCCTGTTAGCCATATCCATATCCCATTGCTTGGCTGTCTCTCCACAATTACCATAAAAACTGTTCAAATCTATATGCGTGCATTTCATTTTCTTGTTTACTTTTATAATTATCAAAGATATTTAGATTAAAACTTAACATTTTTAGGAAAAAAACTCTGACAAGCCATTTTCTAAACAAAACAAAACACTCTCACATTGAAAATACACATAGCATGAGAAACTTTTCTTCCTTTGAAACTGGCAACCTATTAAACTATAATAGACTTGCATACATTCATACTTAAACAGCATATAGCAAAGTATGAATTAGCACCTATATAAAATGTGCAGGAATTCAAAAGACAAATGTGTAACACATTTGCTAACAGCATGGGACATCCCACTGGTTATAACAGTCCCTTTTCAGGAACAGCCTAAGAGTACTCTCTGTTAAAGTAATTTGTCAGAGTCACATATAAGGCTAAGGGAATCAAACTATGTGCCACAGGCACCAGTCTTTAACAGCTTATAGCCTTACTCATCTGCACTTAAGTGCTAGACCAAACACTGCAGCCCAAATACAATAAATTTCACACCTGTGTACCTGCATAAACCAAGCTAAAAGTATATTCATACTTACAATATTGTCATTAAAAACAAAGACTTCATGCTGCCCAATTTATTCAGTTAAATAATAAGCACATTGTCAACATTCAACAGAACAAGGAAACGAAGGATCACAATCAAAGAGCATGACTCATATGATGATGCTCTTGTTTACTTCAGTCAATTTTTTTCATTTACACCATAACTACTCCCGTTCATAGGTAGTTACTAGGTTTGCAGTCCAGATGACCACTGAGAAGTGTAGTCTGAATTTCCAGTTGCCCCACTATCTGGTTAAATGATTTGTTCGAGGACAGAGTGTAAAAATGATGCAAAATCAGAAACAAATCTGGATACACACTACTTTAAAATCACTTAAAAATTTAATAGAATAACAGGTTTTATATCAACATGTATTTTGTGAACAACATAAACTATGAAACTCTAATGATCTAAACTTTCTGACTGCAATCCTCTGTGATTTACCAAAGAAAACAAACAAACAAAAAGTTAATGGAGATGCATCAGCTAGTGTGGAACATTAAGGGTCTTAACTCCTGTAGTTATGGTGGAGGATTTGAGTCGTCCTTACTCTGAGAAGCCACATAATTAGATACTGCTGTCTAAACAGGGGGTTAAATACACACACACACACACACACACACACACACACACACACACACACACACACACACACACACACACACACACACGCACACATGCACACACGCACACACACACACACACACATGCACACACACACGCGCACACATATGCATGAACACACACCATGTACCTACAAGGCTTGTAAAGAAAAAACAAGGATTTTTGAAAAAGAACATCAATGATCATCCTTAAACACACACAGTACCTGGCTTTTATCCTTTAAAACTGCATAAGATAAAAATAATGCTGGTGCAAGACAAGATTTGTTGAAGAAAGACTGCCCTTAGCTGTAAGGTTTGTCAAAACAAGGTTATTTGAAAAAAAAAAAAAACATTGTCTTTAGGTGCAAGGTTTGAAAAGAAAAAAGTAATGATTTTGGAAACAAGGCTAGATAAAAAAAACAAGACCCTTAGCCGAAAGGTTTGTCACAAAACAAAGTTCTGCAATGAGAGTTCAAAAACTCATGCCACTTCCTGGATATCCCTCATCTGCTCTGCACACACAGCTAATGAAAGAGACTGCATACCAAGCAGAGCTTTGTCCAGCAGCCTTGGACTGTTTTTTTTTTTTTAAATAATGGGGATTTTTTAATCAAATAACCAAACCACATGGCAAGGGAGTTCATAGACACTGGCAATGGTAACAATGCATCGATAATTTATTAGAATTCAGCACAAAACTGGTTAAACACTTTCATCTGTACACATGGACTTCTTCAGAACCAGAGTTAATGCATTCACAATACTTTAAATACCCAAATATGTCAAGCATCAATATTTCAAACGTAAGGCATTAACATAAACAGAACCTCAAATTATTCATAGGGTGTAGTTAAAAACATATAAATAACATGCTGTTCTCCATAAAACAAAATTAAAAGCAGAGAAATTGTCCAAGCTGCATGACAAAATTCAGCTATTTAAAGAGAAGAACAAGGTCAGAGGTAGGAATTCCATGGAGCTGTTAGGTTTGTTAAATTTTGCTTCAGTGTGGTAGTACCTAGGAGACATTCTAACAGATGACTGACTAATATGTTAAGGGGATTTAGGTTTAAGCACCATAGAGTAAGGATACAGATACTTGTGAAACATGATATTTCCATTTTAGTTTTAGTGGATTTTCTCTTCCAGTATAATGGAATATCCTTTTGACATATTATACACTGATGCAACAGACAAACTAGGCATAGCAGACTATTTTAAAGGGAGATGGTGTGCTGTTGTATGGCCCACTGTGTTCCTATTTTTGTGGAGGAAAGATATTATGTTTTTAGAGCTGATGCAGGTTCAGTTGGCTTTAGTATTTTGACAAGGTGAGCTGAGAAACAAAAAGTTTTTTTTTTACCTGATAATGGGTTGGAGATGCAAATGCTGACCAAAACTTTGGCTAGATTTAAGATGGTACTGCTGATGCTGAAGAAGTGATGTACATTTTGAAGATTAATTATACACTTTCTGCTAAGCACATTCCAGGAAGATTTAATATGGTAGCTGATATTTGTTCTCATTTTCTGTTTTTCAGGTTCTATGCTTTAGTGCCCTAGGCAGAGGAGCATTCAGATGGACTGCCCAAGGATGCATGGAGAACTGGAAGTTTGTAATGAGTTGCTTAGTGCAGCAGTCATGGACATCATCTACTAGAAAAGCATATAGCTCTGCTGATCCTGCCTTTATGTGTTTTATTGAGCAGTTACCTAGGTAGGATAGGGCTTGGTAGGTTAAGTATGTGGTTCACAGATGAGAGTTATATGAGATGATGAGGATGGAGAGGGTGCATTTGGCTACACTAGGTGCAGTAGCAAAGTTTTCCAGCCACAGGGATTTTACCAAACACGGATGTATTTTGGTAATGCTGAAAGTCTGGGAAGGATTAAAAAACTGTGGTCTAACAGGAAGCTCTGACTAGTTAAGCAGTTATTACAGGAAATATTAAAAGGACTGTATGAATTATTGGTAGGTTATAGCCCATAAGTTTTATTGAAAATATTGTCAGTTTTCATGTATTAGGGTGTTTTCAGGTGAGAGAGCTGCTGTGTAATTTGAAGTGGAGGGACTTGTGTATTACAGAATCAATGGTTTTGATTTGGTAAAGTAGGTCAAAACTGATCAAAGTAGTCAGAGTCAACAGGTAATTTTTAGGAAGAATGGCAATGCCATCACCTGGTGTTATGGGCTTTAGCTTGAAAGCAGATAACAGGGCTTTAGAGATCTACTTTGTTTTTTCAGTTGACAGGACAGGTGGTCAGTTTTGGTCAGCCAGTTTGGTAACATGGTGAAGTGGGCATTAGAGAGTCAAAAGATTTCATGGGAGAGATTTTCAGCAACTTGTTTTTGCACAAATAAGGTGTCAGATTTAAAGTTGCAAGGTAAGTCAAATAAGGTGATAAAGAAGCTAGGGTGGTAGTCTTCAAATCCACTTATTTCTTGTATTAGATAGCACATAGGGGGATAGTGTTTTTTTTTTTTTTTATTTTTGCTTTGCAGGGCACAGGAAAATTCTGATTTATTTATTCATGTATTTATTTCCAGTTTGATGACCGGGGAGATCCAATGGGCTCAGGGAGCCAATTTTCAGTGGAGGCCCGGGGAGAAAAGCTCCACATTACATAGTTTAGTTACAAAAATGTTTGCTTTACAAATATTAGTTACAGGTACAATTATGGAAATGAAAAAGATGTTACAGTTTCATTTCATGCAAGAGAAACAGGCAAAATACTTGTGGATACATAGTACAGTTTAGTTATTTACAATATGTACATTTGTGTACAGTTAGCTTGAAGACAGAGGTGGTCAGGAGGTTATTGGGTGGAGGAGATTATTGGGTAAGGGGAGAGCAGTTGCATTTCCTGTTAGAGTAAAGATAGGAATGTAGCTGAGTTTTAAAGGTTTCAAAGTTTTTGCAAGTCCTTAGAGAAGAAGGAAAATTCCATTTTTTTTGCTAAGGAAAAGGATAGCAGAAGCTGAACTGCAGGATGGTTTGGTTTGCAAACAGAGATTAGGTTTTGGTTAGTAGATCTGAGAGTTCTGTGAGGGGTGTAAGGTTGAAGGATGTTGGTTAGTGCAGGGCACTTATCAGGTTGAAACATTAGTCTGTGGGCTGTGGTGATTTGAAGATAATCTAGATGGTTGGGCAGTTCAAGCCAATTTAACAAATGAAGGGAGGTACAATGGTGGGAGGAGGACTTGGCTTTGGTTGCAAATTTGGAAATGTTATTGTAACAGATTTCCAGTTTGGAGGAGAGAGAGGCAGATACGTTTGTTAGAAGCGGAGTACCATACAGTAGTGAGGGGAGTAGATAGGTAGCGGCTAAAGTTAGTCTGGTGGAAGGAGCGAGGAGTGGATGTTTCTGTATAGCAAACCAAGTTTTATATGGGTTTTCTTAATGTTTTGCTGGATGTGAGTATCGAATTTTAGGTGTTCATCAATAGTAACTCCAAGAACTTTGGCAAAGGGAACAACCTCTATAGTAGAGTTGTTTTGGCTGATGATTTGGAAAGAGTTTTTGTCAACAGGGGAAGCTTTAGAGGGAGAGAATAGAAGTATTTTGGATTTATTGGCATTTAGTGAGAGGTGATTTAGGAGCATGCAATTTTCAGTGGTGGAGAAAGCAGTTTGTGTCACTGTTTGAAGCTGTGGAAGGTTAGAGGCACAGCAGATTAAAGTAGAATTGTCTGCATATTGCATGATTTTGGTGTTGGGAAAGCCTTTGTGGAAGTCGTTAATAAAGATGTTGAATAGCATTGGACCAAGTATGGATCCTTGGGGTACCCCAGTGGGGGTGGAAAGGAAGGTAGAGGTGCTTTTTCCCCATTTTACAGCTTCAGACCTGTCAGAAATGTAGCTGGATAACCAAGATAAGGTATTGTGGGAGAGATTAAGGTTAGAGAGATGGTTTAGGAGGTGGGTATGGGAGATGGCATCGAAAGCTTTGGACAGATCCAGTAGAAGTGTAGATACTATTTTTCCAGAGTCTCAAGTAAGGTTTGCTGTGTGTAAGAAGGAAAGAAGGGCAGTGATGGTACTGTGGCCAGGTCGGAAGCCATGCTTGGCAGGAGTGATTAGTTGGTGGTTGGTTAGGAATGGCATAAGCAGAAGGTGGATGCATTTTTCTAGGAGTTTAGATACTGGGGAGAGGATAGCTATGGGGTGGAAGTTTGAGATGTTATTGTTTTTGCCACCTTTATGGAGAGGTAGAATAAAGGCGGGACACCATAATTTGGACACATAAGATTCAAGCTTGGACCTACTGATCAAGATGCTAATGGGGAGAGTGTTGCCATCTGCGGCTGTTTTTAGGAAGGAGGATGGGATATTGTCAGGGGCATTGGAGCATGGTTTTAGTTTAGAGAGTAATTTCTTTATGTGGGAGGTTGAGATGGGTTTAAGCTCAAATGTAGAAGGAGGAGTAGTAGAGGGTGAGGAAGATTGGATAGGCTGAGGGGAAGGGTTATTGTTGGGGAAGGTTTTGGTCAGTTCTGCTATAGAGTTTGTGAAGATGGAATTGGATAGAGAAGCTATTTCAGGATCAGATTTGCTGGTGTCAAGGGCAGGGGTTGCTTTTGGTACCTGGGGTGAGAAGAGAATTAATGGAATTACAGAACTGTTTGGGATTATCTGAATGGTTTAACTGAAGTTTGATATAGTAAGACTTTTTATCTCTAATGACTTGTTTTTTAGTAAGGTTGAATAGTTGTTTGCATTTAAGTAAAATTTCAGGCTGTTTGTTTTGCTGGTAAGCTTTCCAGGTTTTATCTCTTTGTAGCATAAGTTTTTTGGTGTCTTTAGTTAGCCAAGGGGTGGTCTTTGTTTTTACTCTTTTTGTTCTTATTGGAGCTAGGGAGTTTAGGACATTTAGGAAGGTTGAGTTGAAAAATTCTATGGCTTTGTCTAGTGGAAGTGTTTTTAGTGGGTTCCAGTTAATTTGTTTTAGGGAGACAGAGAAAGTAGTGGGGTTAAAATGTGAGAGGTTACGTGTTTGAATATAGTGATGAAGGTGGGAGAAGGCGAGGGTAGCTCGATGGGTGAAGGCTGGGAAGTGGTCTCCTATAGCATCAGGTGTTACACCAAATTTTATGACTTTATTAGGATGGGACACAAGGATCCAGTCTAGAATGCTACCAGGGGAGTTTGTTTTATTAGACCTGGTGATGGAGCTAGTTAGTTGGATGTAATTAAATAGACTGATGGATATGGTGGGATTAGGGTTATTGATTTTATTCCAATCAATATTTACATCTCCAAGTATATAGGTTTCTAGCTTAATATTAGTGGAGGTCCAGAGGAGGATATCCTCAAGAGTAGTGGTATTTTTTTCCGGTGGGGGGGGTGTAGAGGGATATTATGCAAATGCCTTTGTGGTTATTTATTTTTAGTAGGCCTATTACTAGTTCTGCATTGTTGAATGGAGGGATAGGATTGGGGTAGGGAGTTATAGATAGCTGGTCAGTGTAAATTAAGGCTACACCACCACCTTTTCTGTCTAAGTGGTCGTTTCTGAGAGATTGGAATCGGGGGGAGGGGTTTGGAGTCACTAATATGTGGTTTTAGCCAGGTTTCTGAGATGGCTACAATGTTGGGTAGGTTGTGGTTTAGCAATGCGTGGAAGTGGGCTACTTTATTCTTTAAACTTTGGGCATTGATGGTGAGGAATTTGAGGTATTTAAGGTTGGTTTTATTATTAGTAACATGGGGAATGTGACTAGGGGCAGTATATGGTCCTGGGTTTGGGTGTATGTCTCCGGTTAAGCAGAGGTACTTGAGGAAGGGAAGATGTGTTTTAGATTTGGATTTTGATAGTTGTGGGCAGTGGGGTATTAGTTTAGGATTGCAGTATTTATTTGAAGGGTGGAAAAGTTTTATTCTGAAGTAATGAAATGGATTGAGCTGAACTAGAGAGGCAGATATGTTGTGGAAGTGTGTTTCTGAGGTAAGAGGATGGAGGTAGAGATGGTGGGTAGGATAGGGAGGTGGGGTGTAGTTGGTTATAGGTGTAGGAGGTAGCATGGTATAAAGGTAGTAGGAGTAGAATGCAGCTAGATGGGGCAAAAATGGCTTTAGGAGGAAGAGAAGGCATGGCAGGAGATATATGTATAGATGTAGTAGATGAGGGACTTTATTTGGTGGGGAGGAGTGGATATGACTGGCAGGAGGAGGTAGGTTGTGCAGGGGCTAAAGAGTGAATATGATTGGTAGATAGGGAGAGGGAGGAATTTGCTGTGGAAATAAATGTAGGAGTAGAGGGGGGAGGGTGGTAATTGGGGGCAAGGTAGGGGGAGCGGAATGAGCCTGTAGGGCGAATGGAGCGGGAAGAGCAGGAGAGAAGGTGGCTGGCAGAAACCAATGAGCCAGCTTTAGGAGAAATGTGGGACTTTACCTGAAGGACAGGAACAGAAGAGGTAAATCTGCACTGATTTTTTGCCATTTCTCTGGGAAGCCATGCATGTGTCAGTGAGACCCATACCTATCAACCTGGAAACATCAAACATCTGGACAAAGCCCATGAAAAATGGGTACAAATCTGCATGCTACCATCTAATTTGCATACATAATTACGTAACCCCCCCCACTCCAATGGAATTGTGGGCTATCAACTTTCAAACGCAAACTGAAGAACAGACAACCAAAATATGGCACCACTGACCCCCTGCAGCCATTCCAATATCCCATTACCTGGCAATTTTCGCCCCATTTACCATAAACACTAATGTGTGCATACTGCTTTACTTCTACAATAATTATTTGGATTTTATTTTGACATCTGCTAAACAAAGCAATACTGTCTCAATGAAAATAGACTTGGCATTAAAACTTCTGTGCCCTTGAAACTCACATTCATTGAAATAGGATTAAAACCCACACCACATCCAAAGAAAATGCATCTGGCCAGTGGTGGATAAAGATTATTTTTGGGCCGTTTTCAAATCATTGGGCACTTGCACACAAAACAAGAAACATATATGTGTTCTTTTCTTTGATACACCTTCCTGACTTTATTAAGTTATATTCCTTGCATAATACAACATACGTGTTAGAGCGCATTTTAAATTTATTGTTTGAACATTTTCCCAGTAGGCTGTACTGTAGGCAGTGAAACAAAACGCATGAACCAATAATGACAAAACTACCCAATTCAGAACATTTCTATCATAAAAGTCTACTTTCACACCAAGACTATAAATATAATGACAGTAGTGTAAGACATAGGCATTTAGCACAGCTTCTCTCACTTATTTTCAAGTTCAGTTTTTTTTTTTGGGGGGGGGGGCAAAAGGTCAAAAACCAGGGACACATTTTAAAAATGTTGCTAGAATAAAATGTTGTTACCACCATGCATGTTAATGACAAGTCTTGAACCCAGGACTCTATGCACTACAGTCAGAGCAACATACCACTATGCCAAATCAGCAGTTTCCTAAAAAATTGGAAGACTGAAACTTAATGGCTGTCATTTAGTGAATTCTGTTCTCACTTCTCACAATAGCTCTCAACCTCTTAGCACAAAAACCTGGACAAAGCCAGTAATGGGGGAATACAAATTCAATTCTCAGTTCTCACCATAGCTCTCAACTCTTAAAACAAAAAACCTGGACAAAGCCACAAGTGGTGGTAGCTAGGGACTTACCAGGAACACATTTTAACCATCGTTTGTATAATTTTGGAAAGTTGCTAGAATAAAATGATGTGTTACCACCATGCATTTCACTGGCAAGTCTTGAAACCAGGACCATATGCACTACAGTCTGAGCAACATACAACTATGCCAAATCAGCAGTTTCCTAAAAAATAGAAAGACTGAAACTTAATGGCTATCATTTAGTGAATTCAGTTCTCACTTCTCACCATAGCTTTCAACCTCTTAGCACAAAAAACCTGGACAATGCCAATATGGGGGAATACAAATTCAGTTCTCATTTCTTGCTCACCATAGCTCTCAACTCTTAGCACAAAAAACCTGGACAAACAACAAAGCCAATAATGGAGGAATACAAATTCTGTTCTCACTTCCCACCATAGCTATTCTCAACTCTTAGAACAACAAATCTGGACAAAGCTCAGAAATGGTGGTGTATAGGGAATTTAGGCTCTTTTAACCCTGTACCAAAGGTACAGAGTTTGAGCCTGAAATACCTTTAGCCACCAAATGAATTACATGGTTTACCTTTAGTTGTGCGTATTGCACACAGGTGGACAGCAATTGTGTGAAAGGCAGTTTGCAAGATTTGCAAACGCCAAATGGAAAAAGGTTTGAATGTGCAATGAGCGAATGCACATTGACATTGTGAGGCAGATTGCACTATAGTGGGGATCGGGAAATGGTCCCTTTCCCCACTGTAGTGCGATCTTGAAGTTAGAATATTAAAGTAGGGAGGTGTGGGTGGCATAGCCCCCCACATGGGGGATGCAGTGGAGCTTGCCCCCCTTTACTTTACACTTCTTTTCTTTTTTTTGTTTGACATTAATGTTCAAAAAACAGCAAATCTGCTTTTCGATTTGCTGTTATTCAAGCATTAAGGTTTAGTTTTCACTTTCGTGGTTACGAGTCACTCATATGAGCACTCAAACCACTGTGATTTGGCTTTGTAAAGGTAAACCATATTACATGGGGTATTTTCACACACACACACACACACACACACACACACACACACACACACACACACACACACACACACACACACTCAGTTAATACATACCTGGTTGCCTGCATTTGTAATCCAAAACAAGCATCCAAATCAAATAGAGTGCTGCTGTTAACATAATCCAAAATGAGAGCCCAAAGTGCTGCTGTTAATGTAATCCAAAATGAGCTTCCAAATGAAATGGAGTGCTGCTGTTAATTTCCCCTCACTCGCTGTCCAAATCAAACTCTGCTGTTAAAACGAACGGCCTGCTGCTGTTAATTCCCTGTTTCAAAGCTAGTGAGATTTCTTGCTTGCATTTACAGCAAGACCAGCCGGAAATGACAACGTGAGCTCCTTGAGCTCAATTCCAACTGGCTGGTGGCCCTGATGGATCTGACATCATCGTGCACATGATGACAGCGTGGTATATGAAAATTTTTTAAAAAATAAATGAAAGAAATCGGAAATGAAGGGGTACCACTTGGGAATCGTGGCACCCCTTCATTTGGACCCATCAGCTCCAACGGCGTGGTATTTGAAAAAAAAAAAAATAATTAAAGAAATCAGAAATGAAGGGGTGCCACTCGGGAACTGTGGCACCCCTTCATTTGGACCCCAAAACTCTTTAAAAACTGAGTAATTCAGTATGGTTGAGAGGTATGGTTATACCTGGTGGAGTTTTTTTGGGTCTTGACCTATTGAAGTGGTAAGTGATCTGGCAAGGTTTCAAAGGGATGCATGTTCTGGCAGCAGTAGGGATTTTGCATATTTCTATAATCTATTTAAAATAATTCTTCAATGCTTTTTTAACTGCATCCATAACCATCCATGCTAAGATAATAATATTTTCTTGATTTACTGCACTTGTTTTTGCTTTATACAGTGATCACTACTGTTTAAGCATTTTTAAAAGCATTTATTTAATTTTGTGGCAAAATAGACATTTTTTTGTTTTGGCTTTTCTAGTTTTGTGTGCCTCCAAATCTTGTTGCAAAAGGGTGAATTATGCAGGATCTTAGTTGGTTGGTGTGTTGTTTAATCTAAACAGAAAGGCTACATTCGCTCTGCTTTTACATTAAGAAATTCTAGGATCATCCATCTTGTGTCAGAATGGGTTTACCTGGTCTTTCAGAGTTGGGAAGTACTGCAGGAAGCACAAAATATTATTTACAGGGTAGAGGGCATAGCAGCCAGTTTTCAAGCTTTTTTCCTGCTATAAATTAGTCAAATTTGCTAGGCTCTTTGTTCATTTACAGGCAACTCTATGGCACTTTGCCAGTGTTTTAACTGCGCCCAGAACTATCCAAGCTAAGATCAGAATATATTTTGATCTACTGCACTTCCACTTGCTTTATATAATAATCAGTACTTTTTTGAAAATTTTTAGAACATTTAATTTTGAGGCAAAATTAGCCATTTTTCTGTTTGTTGGCTTTTCTAATTCTGTGTGCCTCCAAATCTCCTTGCAGAAGGGTGAATTAGCCTGGGACGTATGTCTTTGGTACTTATTTTTTGTTTAATCTGCACTTGAGAGCTGCTTTTGCTGTGCTTTTACATCAAGAATTCCAGGACCATCCATCTTGTTTCAGAAGGTGTTTACCTAGTCTCTCTGAGCTGGGAAGCACTGCAGGGAGCTCAACATGTAGTTGCTTATTGTCTAAAGGGCATACAAGTTAGTTTTGAAGCTTTTTTCTCTACTATAGATCAGGCAATGGCAGTTAGCAGTACCATGTATGAAAGCAAATGCCAAGACAGTAACATTTCCTTATACAGTTAGGATTAGATCCCAACCTTGTTAAACATTGTGGCATTGTGCAGAAAAACTTTTTAGAGCAGCTAGTAGCTTTCACATCCAATAGCACTACCATATCCTAGCATTATTTAACATGTTGTCTTTAACCCCAGAAACTACCCTAGATGACCCCTGTTAAAACCCAATCCTCAATCCTAAACAGCCCACCCTATTACAGGACTGGACACTGTAGATGTAAATACACAACTTCCTTGGAGGCAAAAATTTTTCATACAAATAAGGTTGTTAGAAATACCCACACCACATCCTTTGCACACACCACTCTCTTATGGTGAGAAACTTAAACGAAACCTTCATAAGTCTTAAAGCCCACCAAAGCCATGTACTGGCAACAGTGCTCCTCAGCAATTACTACACTACACACCAAAAGTAACACCAAACATCTCACATAAGCCTACACCCAATTGCCCCAACAGCAAAATCCATAAGGGAATCATATACTTTACCTAATAGTCTTGTCATTGGGGACTCCATTTATAATACACAGATGCCCAACTCACCAGGTTAGTAAAGGAGAAGATAATGGTTAGCTGCTATCTTGATCCAGTATCCACAATATCATGCACACACTCTAGTTACTGCACCCCAGGTACC
This sequence comes from Protopterus annectens, assembly GCF_019279795.1. Taxonomy (NCBI): domain Eukaryota; kingdom Metazoa; phylum Chordata; order Ceratodontiformes; family Protopteridae; genus Protopterus; species Protopterus annectens. The sequence continues at coordinate 1,086,255,032 of NC_056747.1, read as the reverse complement.
ACTATGACCTGAGATACCTCACTGAACTGTATGAAAAAGAGACATAATTGATCTCTTGGAATATGTGTTACAGATAGGTATGAGCCTTGCATTGAGCTGAATTCTATATTCACTAAAGATGATGTCACAGTATGAGCATAAAATTATTGATTTTAATAACTGGCTTACTTTCTGGTGTCACTCCAGGAGAATCTAATATCTGCCAGCATGGGAGGAGATGGTCAAAAGTCCACATTGCTTTGCCAAGGATAGACTGCACCTGCTCCCCATAGGCCTTCAAGTATTTGCTAAAACTTTCTCCAGCCCCTTGTACTCTTTTTAGGCAATGCCAAAAAGAGAAATTTACCTAGATAGTGACAATGTCTACAAGCAATCTTAAGGTGTTACTGCTCGATGCTTGGGAGCCTAAACAAAAACCTTCACACCCTTCAAGCCCTCATCATGCTGGAGAATGTAGACATCTCTGCTGTGACTGAGACTAGGTTTAAAGTTGTAGAAAGTACTGTGAAAGTGCAAGGCTACAGTGCCTTCCACATATTAAGACCAACAACAGCACAGGCTGTTGGGTGGATGCTTCTTGATCTATGTTAGCAACAGACATTCCTCCATGTTGGTTAAGCAGGATGATACCATGGAGCTCATCCATGTGTAAGTCACCATAGATGAGGTCCCTCACCATATCATGGCTAGCTACAGGTCATCATTTATGCCCCTAGAGTCTCACGATTCTTACCTAAACTTATTACAGGTACAATCCAATCAAACGTCCTGTTTATGTGTGATTTTTAACAACCCCTCTATAAACTGGAAAATATATACTGCCTCAAACTCACAGGCACAATGCATCCCGGGCTTTATTAACAAAAACACCCTGGAACAGATAGCGCATGTTCCAACCAGAGGATCAAACATACTGTATATGGTGCTCATCAACATGGGAAAGCATTACCCCCACCCCCTGTGTTACATCATCATTAGAGAGGTCAGATCACTCTCACTTGAAGTAAAAATCAACCCAGAAAATCCAGCTAAACTAGTAATAGTTGGGAACTATTCAAAGGCAAGTTGCAGCCTATTAAGTGACACTTTGTCAAAATGTAAGGTGCTCCCCAGCCCCAAGACCCCAGCAACCTATGCAGAGTGATTCACAGAGTCCCTATACAAACTTTTGAATGGCTGCATAGATGCTGCTTTATCTGCAAGAAATAAACCTAAAAAAGCACTAAAAACAAACCCTACTGGAAGAATCCTCACCTAAACAGGGTGTGTGATAAAAGAGGGATACTCATGGCTTGTATCAGGAAGAGCAACTCCTTTAAAGACAAGTGCACCACCTTCATTAATCAGGGTGAAATAGCAAATTTCCTGGCTGATAAATTCAGCTCAAGGTTCATCCCTTACTCCCCCCTACTCTACCAGGTAAAATCTCCTCCAACATACTTCTCCAAGCTATCAGCAGTGACCAGGTGCTAGCAACACACAACGCCACCTCCTTGGGTCCAACATCTCTGTTTGCCTCCTAAAGAGTCAAAAACATGACCTATCAGGACCACTTGAGACACACTTCAACTACAGCCTTGAAACAGGCTATGTTCCAAGTGAATGGATGACAGCAACAGTCATTTCTTTCCACAAGGGAGGTCCATCAACCAACCCCATGAACTACAGACCCATCAGTCTATCATGCCTAATATGTAATGCCATGGAATTAATTATTATGGTAAGGATAAACTGGACCATTCCACTTGATCCATCACAATTTAGCTTTGTTAAGGGAAGGTCATGCCTACTTAACCTGGAAGACTTCTTTGAGAGGGTCGCCAAGGTAATGGATGAGGGTAAAACAGTGCATACTGTGTATCTTGACCTGACTAAAGCATTCAATACTATACCTCACTCAGGTATTGTTAACAAACACTCTGAGTTAAGCATAAACCCTTACTTAACTCGCTGGATTGCTGACTGGCTGACATATAGGGCCCAAGAAGTCAGAATTGGTGAGATCACTTTCATAAAGACAATGATAGCCAGTGGAGTACCAAAGGGCTCCATGCTGGGCCTGCTCCTGTTTGGCATCTGCTAATTGGAAGTCGAGTCTAAAATTTCAAAGCTTCTGTCTCACTAAATTCAGAGATGGCTATAAATTGGAAGCTGTTATAGATTCCCCCAAGACATTAACATCTTGCAAGTAGTTTTAACACAGACAATGACTAGTGCCAAAGCCATGGTCTAAAACTCAATGCAAAAAAATGCATTATAATGCCTATGGGAAACTGTCAACTCAAGTTAATTATGCCACTGAAAAAATGTCCCTAACAGTCAAGCCAGTAGTAAGGAATCCAGGAATATATGCAGACAGCAATCTACCCTTTGACCAACGTGTCTAGGATAGTAAGAAAATCATTATATGTTCCCTAATTTATAGATAAGGGTATGGCATCTGGGTCCAACAGCATTACAGTACCAGCCCTTATCAGGCCTATCATTGAATACAATGACTCCTTTGGCATATAACGAAACAGACATTTGAAACAGTTGGAATGCCCACAAAGGTTTCTCACTAGGAGACTTCAGGGCAAGAATACCCTGTCCTACACAGATTTTCTAAAGGCTCTGCCCCTGTATTCAGTCTCCTACATGCTGCTAAGAGGGGGTATTTCTCTGGCTTACTGGGCTTCCTCAGACCCATCCCTGATGCATCTGTTGCACATGCTCATTGCAAACAGCATCAGAAACACTAAATTCAGGGATCTGCACTTTTTGTGTGACAAGCAGAATATGCTGGAGCGGCACATGTGTCCCAAAAATTCTCTCATTATGGAATAGGCTCTTCATCCATGTGAAACAGAGTTCATCCCTAACCCTATTCAAATTAAACCTTGACAACTAGATGGGAAATGGCTGTACAGGGCTTTTATGCATGCCTCTGCATAGGCTTCTGTGTTTTCTGGGTTTGGGGGAGTTTGGAAATTAGCTATGCCATCACTTAATAGGAGATAGTTTGCCTTAGAAAAGTTTTTAAAAGTTTTTGAGGTAGGTTGGGGGTCTAGATTTATATTTATTTCAAAAGACACCACTTTATGATCTGATCTAACCAGTGAGAACATCACACTTGGGGAGTGCATTGTTCTCCCATATTTGTGAGTACCAGATCTAGGATATTTGAACCTCTAGTAGGAGTGCAGAGTAGCTGTTCCAGGGTATTAGCATTGACAAAGTCTAGAAATCTTTGGGCCTGATTAATGGTGGTCTTGTCCACTTTCCAATTAATGGGCGAGGTAGTTCAAATCACCCATGAGTATGGTATTGGTCTGAATAGTAAATGATTCCAGTAAATTCAGGTATGATGTATGGGTTTCCTAGTTAATGATAGGGGACCTGTAGCTATCATGGATATGGTAATGGATGTTTCCTTTAGTTAGTTGGAGATGTATAAGCTCAAGCATGTCATATTGTTTGACCATTACTCTTTAGGTAGATAGATACACCTCCACCTTTTGCCCTTTCATGTGTAGTAGGTGATCAGAATGTGTGAAAGGGATTATAGCTATGCACTGCTGTGATGATTTCCATGGCTTAGAACCATGTTTCACTAACTGCACAGATGCCAGCATTCTCCAGGGTGAGGAACGCTTCCAGTGAATACAGTTCCTTGCTGAGACATCTAACATTGAGCAGTAATACCTTTAGCTTATCCTGAGTAGATTTTGCTATGTTGGAAGGTTTGTCTGTTTGGCAATGCCTAAAATAGGAACTATAGGTTTGGATAATGTTTTGGTCAATATCTTAAAGCCTAGTGGTGACAGGTGAAGACCATTCCTGGTAAAGCAGAGTGGCCTGTCAACCATGTCCTCCCAGGCTGACAAGTATTGGACCCCTTTGAAATGACACCAGTAGCTAAGCCAATTATTAAAGTCAATCATTTTCTGTTGGCATTGTGGCATCACCCTTGGAGTGGGTAGAATGCTGCTCAGTGATAGGCTGATTCCTACCTGTGACACATATTCTGAGAGCTCAATCATGTCTCTCTTCATATAGTCCAGGGAGGTACATCTCAGGTCATTTATGCCGCATGGACTATGAATGAGTCATACTGGTACTTAGGGTTTAGTGACCTGAGTGCTTGTATGATCTGGTGAATCCTGGCCCCTGACAGGCAACTAACTATAACCTTCTCTTTATCCAGCCTGGTGAGAGGGACATCAGTGTATCTCACAATGGAGGCTCCTATGACAAAAATATTGGGTTATATGGTATTACGTCTTATAGGCTTGGTGGTTGAGACACAATGAGAAGTGGTTTTATGTGTTGTGGTGGGAGTTATCCTGTTTGTGTGCATGCAGAGTTTCTGAGGACTGTACCTGAGAGGCCTCTGAGATTTGGGTAAGTTACATGTGAGCTCCCCGCATATGCGGGTATATGTGTCTGGTCCTTTGTAATTGTAGTGAGTGTTGCGCGTGTGTCACTGACAACCTGTTTAGCATTTTTTGTGCCTGTGTGTGAGAGTCTTGCCTCCAGTAACATTGCATAACAGCATCTCTTAATTAATATATTCGCCTGTTCCAGCATTAGGTGGTTGTTATTGTACATAAGGCAATTGCTACATTGCCTCAAGATGCCCATGTACACCGAGCTAGATACAGAGATAGCAGGAAATCAGCTATCCATGGCTGCAAGTTCTAATATGTGCCTTACAAGGGAAAGGAATGCAGTATGTTTGTAACCAGAGGAGGGATAGGTAGTTTCTTAGTGTAATCTAAAGCTATCCTATCCAGTGATGTTGCTCAGCATCCAGACCAGTTCCTCTTTGAGCAGTAATAATTCTGAGTGCTGTATTAAAGTAACCTAAGGGTAAATAAATGCGACAATGCCACTCAATGCACAAACCAGTTGCTACTTAAGTAGCATGGGATTGTGGAAAATGTCAGAGGTAGTTTTTGCAGGGAAGGTACAACTTCTGGTGACTGCGTATATGCTGGACACTACTAATTTCTGATACACAAAGAGCAGCATTGGGAAACACAAGGTTATATACCAGCAGAAGAAAGCAAGTTTTAAACTAGGTATGCCCAAAGGCCAATCAGGTAAGCACACAATTAGCTTTCCACTAGCAATGCTTAACTCAGAGAGGTGAAATCAGCCCTCTACTGCCACAAGAGTGCAGACTTTGACCCTCTTAATGTAAAATGACTGGTTTGGAGCCCACATGTTAGGGAATCTCAAAAACAGATGCCTAAAAGCACTGAAAACTGTAGATTTAGTCTATTTAGAGTACTATAAATGCAGAATAGCAGCCATTACAGTAGTGGAAAAATGCAACCTAAAACTCTAAGCAAGTGCAGGAAAAGCAATAAATAGGACAGAAATCTTTCACAATGTAATGAAAAGAGCAATGCAACTGCAAATTAATAGTTAATTCTGTTTTTTTTCTTGCCAAGAATGGCTTCAGATACAAGAAAAATCTCTCAAATTCTCTGGCATTGTTGCCAAACAAGGAACAACGTTTGATAACCGAGTCAAATATATTGAAGTTTCCCTAACTAGGAAGTGAACCCGGACCATGGTAGTGAGAGTTTTGAATCCTAACCACTAGAGCACCAGGGGTTCATTTTCACTATAATATCAATGCTGTACATATCTGATATAAAATGCATTTTATGTAGGGAAAATGTATGGAAAATTGCATGAGTGAGTTTACAAGCATTTCTATGTTATTAAGTGAAAGAGTCGAGATAAATGCAATAAACTCACTTCTTTGATTAATGCTTCAACTGCTTTTGCATTTCCTTTCTTATGTGATCTGCTTACATGAGTTAGGTATTCACAAAGAGAATGATTTAGTCCCTGAAGGAATATAACTGGGAAACTTTGTTAAATGTTGGGTCTTCCCATGAATTGCCAGTATGATTAGTCTAAAGCCTGTGCAAAGGAATAAACAATTAAGCTATTAATTAGATATTCTAGTTTTATTTGTTTTGGTAATAGGCAGTATAATTTAACAGTCTGAAGAAGTGCCAGAGGGGCACAAAAGTGCTCACTCTTTGTATTTATGTTGATTTTATAGGGCAATAATGGAGCTTTCATTCCATGTCTGGCTTTTTTGTTAATATAATTATTTATTTTGTAATAATTAACTGTACTGAGTTGATTTCTGCTGCCCTCAATACAGCACCCATTCTCACCAAACACGTCATCTGCTTCACTTAAAATACCACATTACTTTTTAACCATATTTCAAAATGTCCAAAAATGACACATTCAGCAGTGAATGATATATTTTGTATTTTTATATTCTCCATATGTAATGTGGGCATTTAAAATTGAACAGTCTTTCACCAGCTACATTCAACTAACACTGAGAACAAAACAATTTTTTTCAAGGAGACACGCGCACACACACACACACACACACACACACACACACACACACACACACACACACACACACACACACATATGTATGTAAAATATTGTGTTCCTCCTCTTTTTTCCCTTGTTTCTATCTGAATCTCTGGACACTGTTGGGCCACTTCCATCTAGCACCCACTACTGCTGAGTTAACTAACTGCTTTTGTTGTTATCTTACCAATGTCTTACTGGTTACTGCTACTGTTTCTGTTAATAAAATGTGAATAGCTGACTACTGTAGCTCTCCATTCTTTTCAGGTGACTTCTTCATCATGGGCAGTTGCCCACTTAGTCCATAGGCCTCTATAATTACATCACCATTCTCACCAGACTCATCCAGAAGACTTGTTAATCTTTTCCTACAGCCCCAAAAGATTTCACTATGTTTTCGGTTTCTGAAATAACTGTGACTTTAAGGAAATGGGCTCCTGCCAATCTTTATGGCGACTACATTTCCTTTTACAAAGGTGTTATTTACTGTATAGTGAGTCAGACAGATATCTGTATATGTGTCCTAATGTTCTCATAATGCAGGATGCACAATGCAACAGTTCTACACCCACCCCCCTTTGAACAGAATGTCCCACTTGCCCTGGCCAGATTACCTATCAATACAACCACCACCACCTTCAGTATCCCATGCAGAAAAGCCTTAGGGCTAAAGCTGCAGTCATCCAACCAAAGGAAAAATTATATAATTTCAGAATGTCTGAGAAATGTGCAAATACTGACTATTTTGCGCTTATAATGAATGGATCTCCGGTTCACTCAGATATAATTCAGTTTGTAATGTTTTATTTATTTAGGACAAAATGTTTGATAATGCCTCCTTTGTTACATTTGACAAGCTGAACTAGAGGAGATGATGTTTACTTTCCACTGATTCCACTGGCCAGTGCAATGGCAAATATACTAATTTGATGAAGCATGCATCAATGACAAATGATGGGGGTACAATTCTGGTTGGCAAAACAAAGGAGCTGAGCTCCTTGCTCATAAACTCTTGAGTTTCCCAGTTTCTTTCATCTGATAAAGTTCTTCACCAAAACATTTAAGGGTGAAATCTCAAGAGCAGTACATATATGGGAGAACAGTTCCCACTGCATTTGACCAAATATAAGTTTGTTCAACAAACCCAGAGGGTGTGATTTTATGCCGATGGTGAAGATGGCCGAATGTTGGATATGTCAACTTTACAGAATGTTGATACAGGTAAGTGGGGCTGTGGGAGATAAGAGCATGTGTGGGTCTGTGTATGTATGTGAGTTAGTGTTAGGGTCAGGGGTGAGTGATGGATGGGTGTTATGTTTTTGTGTGCAAGTTTTGTATTTTAGGGTAAGGGTAAGGGTTAGTTTAGGGGATGGATGTAGTACTGTTTGCGTGTGTTTGTGAATGTTCATAGGTTCATAGGAGCTTATTAGGATAACGGCCCTAGATGGTGGGAGGTTAGAGTAATGGTTAAGGTAATTGTCTTACAAACACAAAGTGCAGGGTTTGATTCTCACATAAGCTTTAAATGGCCCACAATGGCAGTTAGCCTAGTACTAATCTATGAACCTATGAACCTAGAGCCCTTACAAGCCCAGCCATATTTATTCTGAGTTGCCCCAATTGTTGGTGGGTAGATGAGTGAAGTTCGCACAGGTAAGGGTCTATTGTAGTTAATACTGATTTGTTCAGGAGGGACATGAGCAACACCCCAGGAGTGAATTTGCAGTCACCCATCCATTGATCTAGGCTGTGTTTGAAGAAGGTCAGGGAGGAGCTCTATTTCATGTGAATTAGAAGCTTGTGCTAGAGAAGTGCCAGTCTCTGGGAGATGTCTATCTCTCCAGCATAACATGTTCATATCAGAGGCTAGGTTAAGATCCCAGGAGCAAGTGGCCCTCCTGCAATTTGATTTATGTATGTGTATCATTTCCATCAGGGCCAGGTCAGAGACTGCCCTGTAAGCCAGGCACAGGGCACCCCTTTGCAACCTGCAGGAGACAGAATACAGTGACAGAGCTTTCAGTCTTTTTGCGTAAGACTTGTTTTGTGTACCCTGTAATTTTTTGGCAAGAAATCTCTGTGGTCTCTCCAATAGTTTCAGGTGTCTGGTTAGGTACATGCAAAAGGGAGCAAGGTACTCAATTATTGGTCTATTGAGGACAGAGTATAATTAAATTATAACATCATTAGATTTAGAAATAAATCAATAACCAGAACAGCCGACTACTGTAGAAAAATATAGATGTGCAACCACAGCTGTTCTTGGTAACAGCACGAATAAGCATTGGCACTAGCTGAATAAATTAGAAATCCACTTTAATCAATAAAATACAATGGTTTAGCGCTTTCATCTACACACTGATAGACTTCTTCAGAACAATTCCACATATGTTTGCACTAGTTTAAATAAATCCAAGCATCCAATCCGTTTCCTTCATGAATTAACAATCAATTAAAGAAATAATCATTTAAAGTGCACTGTGCTTTTACTGACGAGTAAATGTAATTTCAAGTCATGCTAAGTAATATAATATATGAACAATACTAAAATATATATACTTGCTTAAATATAATTCATATACAAAACATACACAATAATACATAAAAGTTCAAAGACTGGTACTTTACACAAATATTATATATTCCATGTATATTTATCATAATAATGTAAAATTAAAAATTTCACAAAATATAAAAATATCTTTAATCCAGTTTTAGTGTATATGGTGGTCCAGAATAGGTTTAATGGAAATATTTTCATTTAAACCGGGATGTATGGAGGCATTCAGTTTTATCTGCCACTTTACTTCCCTTTCACCTAGTTTTTTCTTTATGCAGCCTCCACTCGGATTAAAATGTATGATCTCCAGTATACCAAAAAAGAAATTTATCACAACTATCATTTCCTTTCAAATGTTTCCATAAGGCATTCTTGTCATCTCCTCTTTTTATACAATAATAATGGTCGTATATCCTATTTCTAAGGCATCTGTCCATTTTCCCTACATAAAAGCAGGTACATTTCGTGCACTTAGCTAGGTATACTATGTAGGAAGTTCTACAACTGCCTTTCTGGAAGACTATTTCAGTTCTATTAATGTCTTCCAACACCATCTTTTTAACATTTGTGATGTAGTTACGCTGATTGCATGTCCCGCATCTATTTGTACCCATCCATGTATCCTTACTGTTGACATTCTTAGTCTTATATTCAAATTCATTTTTCAAATTAAACCCATTCCTGTATACAAATGAAGGTCTTATTCCAACAATGTTATATATACTATTATCAATTCTCAAAATATTCCAATTTCTTTCCACTATTTTCTTTATATCTTGTATATAAGGTGCATATTGTAAAACACATGCCCCAGTATAATTAGTGACTGTTGTCTTACTATTGTTCTCTACTAACTTGGAACCATCTTGGATAGCTGACCCCAAAATCGATTTGTATCGAGTTCCTCTGTTGTTGACTACATAATCCCTTAGTTTGTTGATCATACTCATGGGATATCCCCTAGTTCTAAACATATTACCAATGAAATATAATTCAGTAATCAGATCCGCATAGTCAGATGTCATCCTAGCTGCTCTTATAAATTGCCCTTTTATAATACTTCTTTTTTGTGAGTAAGGATGGAAGCTAGTGTATTGCAAATATGAATTACTGAAAGTATTCTTTCTGTATATTTTGGATTTAAACCCATCATTTCCCATACTAATACAAGTATCAAGGTATGGTATAGATTTAGAATCTATACTAAAGGTGAAATTCAAAAAGTTACTTCTAGTATTCAAATAATTCATAAAGTCACGAAGTTTAGTCTCTCCACCATTCCATATCATAAATACATCATCCAAAAATCTAGTATATAAATTGATGCAACTGTTCCATTCAGTTTCCAAAATGTATTCATTTTCCCAGTCTAGTAAAAATAAGTTAGCAAATATGGGAGCGCAGGCCACTCCCATAGCTACTCCTTTGCTCTGTCTATAGTATTCTCCCTCAAAAAGTACATAATTGTGTGTTAACACAATTTCCATAAATTCCATCACTAACAACTTCTTATCCCATCCTAAGGTACTGTATTTGTCAATACTATTACTGAATCTCCTCATACCTTCACCCAGGGGAATACTGGAAAAAAGATCTACTACATCAATAGTAACAAAATGAATGCTGGTGGTATACAGGTCCGGTGTAAGTCTTTTTAAGAAATCCCATGAATCTACCAATAAATGTCTTATATTCTTGTATAATGGTTTTAACCATTTGTCTATTACAGATCCAAAAGGAAATGTTTTGGATCTATTCCCAGAAATAATGGGATGAAAGGGGGGATCTATCACATTTTTGTGTACTTTGGGTATCCCTACGATGGTACTAATGATAGGAAACTCAACTTTTAAGTAATTGTACAAATCAGCATCAATCCTTTGATGCTTGGATTTATTTAAACTAGTGCAAACATATGTGGAATTGTTCTGAAATAGTCTATCAGTGTGTAGATGAAAGCGCTAAACCATCGTATTTTATTGATTAAAGTGGATTTCTAATTTATTCAGCTAGTGCCAGTGCTTATTCGTGCTGTTACCAAGAACAGTTGTGGTTGCACATCTATATCATTAGATTTAGATGAATGTGTTTACTTACAAGATGTGCTACATAGCAGGATTTCTTTACTACTCTGGATACGTGGTGGTCAAGGTTCAGATTGCTATCAACCTGAGTACCCAGATCATGTACCACTGGGTCTACACTTGGGGGAGGGGGGGGGTGCTGTCTGTAATGTAATTAGCAGGAGTGTCAGCTTTCCCAAAGGTATTAATAATGCATTGTTTTGCATTTAGCTTTAATCTCTGCCTTTGGCATCAATTATTTGTCTATGAATATCCTATCTGCAGTATGTTAACATATTTAGGCAGACTCAATGATTACTCAAATTTTACAGCCGTGTCTGCACCTTCTGAAGATGGTTGGGTGCTTGGCTGGCAGCTCAACACCATAAAACTCCATTGCCACTAGTTTTTCAGACCAATGATCCACTGTGGCAACCCCTAACAAGATCAGCCGAAAGAAGAAGTGAACTTGGTTAGGCACAGGCTGTCTAAGTTTGCTTGGACTTCTGAGAAACAAACTCTAAACAGTAGGGGCCCAGCACAGAACCCTGTGGTATGCCACTGGTGACTGGTCTTTTCCTAGAGGTGAAGTCACCCACTTTGAGAGTATTACAGTATTAAAATTCTTACTATACATAAGCAGAGCACTCAGCATCCCTTAGTGTTGTGTGCATGCCAGTATAAGTGTTTTTTCACTGTAATATAATAATTTATACCAGTGAGAATATTGTTCACCTACATTGTTTGCATTCTGTGGCTCAGCCAGAAACCTCTTACCAGCTGTGTCCTGACTGTGACATAGTGTCATCTACAAATGTTTTTTTTGTTATTTTTATTTCCATTTTTGTCTATATTGGGATTCATTACCTTTATGATCTCATTGTGGGATTATTAAGTCACTGATTTCAAAGTGTTTCACCTGTACTTTGGCTCTGATTACAAATTGTGCAAACTGTATTTACTGATCTCTATTCTGGCATATCTGTTTCCACATAACTGCTCTGAGTCTTTTTGTTTGCACTTCTTTAGCTAAGACTTGCTTTATGTGCTTTATTTTGTCCTTTATTTTATTACATCAGGTACAGTAATGAACATTGTTAAACTCTGAGCGCATACTGAGTTTGTTGAGTAATTGAATGCAAAATCAGATCATTGCCTGTTTGCATCCTTACTACTTTCTGATACCCTGTATCTAACATAAAGACTCCTGTCCCTCATCTGCCATTACTTATTTCTCTCTCTGCTCTCTATCCTTCCATAACCAACTCTGATAATACTCTTTCTTCATTCATGGTCTGAGCTAAGCTCTAATAGCTATTTATTTCTTCCGCTAACATAACTTAGCCCCTTTTTTCTAATTCCCAGCAGCCAGAAACTATCAGAACTGTCCCCCTACCCCAGATGGGCTTGCAAAGTAAGACATTAAGCATCCACACAAGTACAAAGCCCTCATGTATTCTGCCAAGAAACAGAACTACCAGTTAATAAAGTAGGTTGCTGGCATCACAGTGAATGGTATCTTACCAGAAATTTAGCAAATTTAGTCTTTTGATTATCATAAAACTTTGAGGACATAGATATAGTCATTTTAATCAGCTGGAGGGGCATGCACATGCATAGGGACAGCTGTCGCTAGACTCACGCTTTCACTTTATGTAGTTTTCCCGTCCTCCACCCTCAACTTGCCACTTTGTTCAACTCAACCTCCCCAAATCTTCACCAACTAGCTGGAAGCAAGTTAATTAGTAGTAAAGGCTTAGTATGGTCTTTTATGGCCCAGCAAACTTACGAAACATTACACAAAAGGCTAAGAACTTCTTACAAAATGCCTTCAGGACAAACTACAGGACTGCATGGATCAGGCAATCCCAAACAAAACAAAGACCCTTTGTACCAAAGGCAAAGCCCAGAGTTGGTGGACCCAGCCATAAAAACAAAAAGCTCTAAAACAAAAGCTACTACAAACTAGAGCAAAAAAAAAAAAAAAGGAAAAACTCTTAAAGGAGTAAAAAAAAAAAAAATAAGATCTCTCAATAAAGGCAACCCAAAAAATTTTGAGAGAAAAAAATAAGGACTCAGGAAGAATCATAACAGCTATCTTATAAATTAAATTAGAAAAGAAACCAAAGAAACTCCCAGATCAGATAAATAGTTATAAATTAAAATAAAATAAACCCTCCAACATGACAACCACAACATATCCAATGCATACAAAATACCCCAAAACCTCCCAAAGGTGAGATAGAAAGGTGAGATATCTATACCCAAGAATCTCAAACCAAAAGGTGAGAAAACTCCCAGGTGAGAACTGCTCTCCAAGGCAAAAAGATGCAGAAATGGGGCCCGGATGTGTCTGTGTGCTCTCCAAGGCAACGTCAAGAACAGGGTACGAACTTAGCAGTAGCTTCACCTCAGGATACACTAGCAGGATCTCAGGATGCACGAGACTGTGCGGGCATCCCACGTCACACTTCACAAAGGAGGTGCCAACCCACCCGGGAACCATCCACTTCCCATCAGCTTGAAAAGCTGCATCAAGGAGGATCATAATGGACGGAATAAATATCATAGGAGATAAAGACGCAGGAGACTTAACATCAGTTTGGCTTTGTCAGTGAGGCTTTGTCATTTGGGCAGATCATGCCTTTTAAACTTGAAAACCTTTTTTTTGAAAGTCACACCAAGACCATTGATGAGGGAAAGGCCAACCACACAGACTACCTCAAGACTGGCAAAGGCTTCCCAACACATTCCACTCTCCAAAATCACAAGCTAAAATATCACTAAACAATCACAAGACATTGGCTAAATTTGCAAATTGGCGCTAAGTGAGTTGACAAGTTGCAGACAGTTGGAGAAGACTCAAAGCCTGTGTCCTGTTCTGTCTCCTCAGGCACAGGTCTCAGTCAGGGGCCTCTCCTGTTCTGTCTACTTTTCAGTACAAGCAAACACACAAGACTAGGGTACAAACTAAATGATGCAATGACTGACAACTACTGCAGAAAAGTAAGAAAACACATCTAAACACAGATATCCTTCATATCCTTATAGAAATGGAAAACTGGTGCCAGAAAAATGGCCTAAAGTTAAAAAAATGCATAGTCAAAAATGCCCTCGAAAAACAAGGTTACCCCTAGCCTACATATAGGCAGCCACTAAGCACAGCACAGAAGATCAGGGATCAGGGTATAGGGGTTGACAGGTACAACTTTCATTTTGATACTCATGGCGCCAAAGTTAGGAAGACCTTCTTGGAAGACCCATTCTACACATCAGGATTCAAGAGGTGATCAAAGATCTAGATCAAGTCCCCCTGCGTCCCCTGTATCATCACTCAATGATTGAGTAATGAGCCCCATTCGACAATATCTGACAACACACCTGCAGCACCGACAGCAACAGCAAAAGGAAACTCACCAAAGGATAAAAGGTCTCAAAAAATATGTATATGTGCTCTACTGAAAGAAACTTCAGCTCTACTCAGTCGCTACCATCTGCTCAGAGGTGACTCAGAGAGGACATACAAGGCTGACATACAAGGCCATGTCATGAGACATGCTTCACTCAAAAAAAAAAGATTCCTCAGAACTACAACTACAAGGCGGACTTAAACCTTGACGACACGGTTATTAATAGGGGACGCTGGAGGGACAGACAGATCACCCACAGAGACCCTATGCTGCTGTGGAACAAATCCACATGTGATGCAGAGCACCTCACTGGCTTTTTTCAAGAAATCTTGACCCAGTGGATGGAGATCGCAGATATACCAGGGATTATTATCTCAGTGTCTGCTTGACAGAGCACAGCAAAAATAATGGGCATAGTATCCTCCAAACTAAAGGGGTGGCGAAAGCCACAAAACTCTGGCTAGGCTTATAAATGCCCTTGGGCAGATAGCCTAGTATGAACCTATGAACCTATGGACCTATAAAGTAATAGTATAATTCCAGCTGTCCCACTACCTGCCCCATGGTTTTGAAAAACTATTAGAAATTGATATAGAGCAAACACAGCTTACATTTCCTGCTTTCCTCTCACTCAACTTTCACTCATAGAACAAGACTAAATTTATACTATACTGCTTTTTTCTCTCATTCAAAAATCACTGATAGTTTTTTCTTTACCTTGCTCATCTAGAAACCTAGTTCTACCCACTCCATTCAACTTTGCTACACTTGGGCTCACTCCACTCCTCTCCCTACCCCCATTACCACCCACCCACACTTTCATTACCTTTATACTCTCACCAACTTAGCATTGACACACCCACTAAACCCATTACCCAAACATACAATTTCTCCACCCCTTCTACACTCTCTCCATGCCACCTACTACCCCTCCCATATCCAACAATCACCTACCCACCCACTAACACTCAGCAACTCACATCTACTATTATATCATTCTCCTTCTTATTACTATATCCTCTATCCACCCTCCATTTCATTTCACTAACTGAAACCTAACAAACATAAACTCTGCCAATCTCTCTTTCACACTTCCTACTACTTCCCCTCACAACTTTCATCCCAATCATGTTTATACTTTATCTCATAAGCCCTCTACCATTCTACTTTTCACTCCTAACATGTATAACTGAATTATGTTCAACCATCTCCTGCACACTCACATCCCATAACCCATAAAGATTCTCTCCTACCCTACTCAATCTCTCCCTCTTTGTTTAATATCACCAGTACACAACTCCTTAAACCAAAACTACTCACACTCACTCCTACCTCACCTATAGTCAAACTCAAAGCCATCTCCTACTAAAAACGCCCTTTCAAACCCACCCCACTAACAGCTCTTCTTTGTGATGGGGTCATCCACCCCAATCCTGGCCCCCCACCCCCACACATCCAACCACAACACCTTCACTTACTAGTCACCAATCTCCCCCACCCCCTCTGCAGCCAAACATCTCACTATCTACTCAATTAACTTACAAAGTCTACTAAATAAAATTACAGACTTATACTCTGGGTTTGCCCAGTACTCTCCACATATCCTTACCCTATCCAAAATGTGGCTAAAACCACATGTATCAAATACTGAAATCTCACCCCCCCCCATTACAACATTTATCATTTAGACAGGAACACCAAAACAGGGGGAGGAGGAGCTATACTGTACTCTTAACAACTCAACTTATTCCTCCTGCAAATAGCTCTCCCAGACTTCCACCCAGCAGAGCTACTTATTCTGAATTGTTACATAGACCCACAAAAGAAATTTGCCATTGGAGCCATCTATATTCCCTCACTATCCCCTACAAAACTATTATATTGGAGATGTCAATACTGATTGGCAAAAAACTATCAACCACCTCTCCAGATCTCAAAATTAATCTCCATGTTTTAACCAACTCATAACAATACCCACTCTGGTTAATAAAAGTAACAATAATAACGTTACCCTAGACTGGATCCTAACCTCTGATCCAAACTTATACCAAATCCCTGGCAAACTACCAGACTCCCTGACTGATCACCTCCCCATCTATGTACACAGACACTCCTTTCATATACCCAAGGTCCATTTTTACTCAGACCAACGCAACCAGTCCTCCTTCAATGTCTAAACATTCAATAACAGACTCTCACCTTAAACTGGTCTTACCTCAAACACCTTTGTCTCAATAATGCTGTTCTAGAATTCAACCATACTTTACTTGACATCCTAAACACCCTAGCACCACTAAGG
This sequence comes from Protopterus annectens, assembly GCF_019279795.1. Classification (NCBI taxonomy): domain Eukaryota; kingdom Metazoa; phylum Chordata; order Ceratodontiformes; family Protopteridae; genus Protopterus; species Protopterus annectens. Next base: position 1,086,238,301 of record NC_056747.1, on the reverse strand, counting down.
AAAGTTAGACTAAAAACAACCCATACTCCAAGAATGTCTAAGGATACCAGCACACTTATCAAAAATTGGGATATCACCTGGAATCTTTGGCTAAAAACTAAATCTACTGTATTACTCCAAAATATAAATACCTTAGAAATATCACAAAATGTTATATTAACAATGATAAGAAAAAAATCTATAAAGATGTCCAATACACACACAACTCTAACCCTAAAAAATTCTGGAGCACCATTAAAAAGATCCTACATCCTGGAAAATCTACCACCCCAAAACCCATACCCCAACAATACTCCTCAAGAAACTGCCACCCTACTAAACTCTTATTTCATTGAATATATTTGCAAACTGACAAGCACAGACAAAATTAACAACCGCTCACCCACCTCTCCCAACACTACCAATACCACCACTTTTTCTTTGAACCCTGTGCCCACTAATTACATAACATGTCTTCTACTTAAATTAAAACATTGCTCCCCTCTGTAGATAACTTCCCTCCCCTCTTTTTTAAGCTCGCAGCTCAATCGATAGTCTATCCTGTCTCTATCCTCATAAATAGGTCAAACCAAAAATCTACTGTCCCAGGCATTTGGAAATCTTTTTACACCATTTCATTACACAAAGGAGTGAACTCTACTGATCCATCAAATTACAGATGCATAGTCATTCTCTCACCACTCCCCAAAATTCTCAAAAAATGCATTCACAAACAGCTTCTTAACTATCTAATCGACAACAACATTCTGAGCCCTACTCAACATGGCTTTAGGCCAAACCATGGCACATCCACCACCCTTCTGTCTTTTATACATACTGTTGCTGAGGCCACAGATTAAAATTTACTGGTGTTGTGTCTTTTCCTTGACCTCTAAAAAGCTTTTCATACTGTCTCACACTCTGAACTACTAATTAAACTAGCTAACCTCAATCTCTCTTCCTCTGCTATTTTCTGGTTCTCTAACTACCTTTCCAATAGGCTACAATCAGTCAGATGGGTTTCTGCATGCTCCCCTTTCTCGCCTATCCAGAGCGGTGTTCCCCAGGCTCTATTCTAGGACCGCTTCTTTTCAACATCTTCACTAATAACCTCCACTACTTCCTCCCTGAGTCAATACGCAGATGACCCTACCCTTATCTCCTGCTCTGACATCTCTCACCTCCACTCTATCACTCAAAACACATTTCACAACATCGAACCATAGCTAACTGACAACCAGTTCATCTTAAACCGCCCAAAAACTAAACTTCTCCTTTTTCTACCAAAATCCCTCTCCCACCATAAAACCACATTTACCCTCAAATCCCATGACAACACTCTTATTAAGGCTGATTCTCAGACTAAACTTCTGGGGATTCTAATAGATGATCAGTTAAAATTTGACCACCATATACAACAATGTATTAAAAAGACAAATCAAAAAATGGGTCTACTATAGAGAAACAACAAAATTCCTAGCCTCGAACTCCAAACCCACCCTAGCACAAGCTTTCCTCGTACCCTGTCTTTTGTATGCCTCTCCTATACTCACATATCTACAATCTTCCTTAATGATCAAATGGAACAAACTCATAACAACATATCTCGATTTGAGAGCAATAAACCATACAAATCCCATCACTGCCTTGCTTTAACTCATTCCCTCCAGTACAACTCTTTTGAGTCCGTACCTTTAACTCCTAGTGGGTGTGGCCTGAGCCTTTAAAAATTAAGTTAGCACCTTACAATTCTAACAAATACTCATTGACAGAGGTCAGATATCAATACAGTTGTGTCTGCCATCATGTATACTTCAAGATAAAATATTCTGATACCCTGTATGTAGCATGATTTTGGAATTATTAATGCAATATTAACAAGTAATATTTGATGCCTAGAGGAGCAGTAGGAGGTAACTGCATATGCACCTGGAGGCATCACTCGGATGTAATGAGTTAAAACAGTTTAATAGCTTGAGTTCCCCCAATTCCTCCTCTCCCAGTTACAGCTCACTCACATTTTAATAAACAAACCTCAGTATGTTGTTCCCTCTCATATCCCTCTAGTCCCTCTCTCGAAGTCTAAACATTCAAAAAAACAACCAAAACATTGGCAATCTCCTTTATAAACAAACAGTGTCCCTAGCCTGATACAATCTCCCACCAAATATTTGTAACATCAAATGTACTAACCGCTTCAAAATTGAACTTAAAAAACACCTTTTTACCTCTAGCTCCTGCCCTTGCTGTGACCCTAGTAACCCATCTACAACATTCTTTAACTCTTGTTACTCTAAATCTTATAGCCTTCTTCTACTTTCACTCATTTTTCAATAGCACCACTATCATGTCTTTACATCCTTTCCAGATCTAGCTCTCTCTTTCTACTTCCACTCTACCTGTAGCTTTTTATTTATAGCAACACTATCACATTTTATTATCTTTCCAGCTCTGTATTTCTGTAATATTAGGGGCATACTAATCTGCATTTTTCTAAACTAATCTTATCTTCTGATGACTTCAACTTTTTATTTTTGTATATTTTTTTTGTTGTTTCTCTATGATACTCTAAATCGGTGCAATGTTATAACTATACAATTTTCTTGCACTGAGATGTATGAAATCACTATTGTAATCTTCTTGTTTTTGGAATGTATGCATGTTAATGACTTGTTTTAATTATCTGTATTGGAGCTTTTCTCCTTGGGTCTCCACTCAAAAGGGGCCTTTGGCTCAGCTGGACTAACCCAGTTAACAAATGACACAAATAAACAAATAAATAAATGTGTTCTGTTGGTGAGCCAGTTGGCTACCCGTCTGATAATATGGGGGGTAATTTCCAATTGGGAGAGTTTCTCTATAATACCTGAGTGGGGGATTGTATCAAATGGCTTGGCTAGGTCAGGATAGGTGGTCTGCACTGTCTTTCCCTTGTCTAGAGCCATGGTGACTTTCGAAAAGAAGTCAACTATGTTTAATAGGCATGATCAACCATTAACAAATCCAAACTGGGTTAGGTCCAGAATTTGGAGATTGCCTATGTTCTTGTTAATAAGGTCCATAATGATTCTTTCCATCACCTTGCAGATGAGTCTAGTCAAGCTTATGGGACTATAATTCCCAGGGTCAGTTGATGGCCCCCTTTTGTGCAGAGGGGATTACTGTTGCTATTCTCCGTTCCACTGGAACATAGCCAGGTCTCAGGCTGTGGTTAAGCAGGGATTCAAGTGGGTCATGTTTTAAGATGTTGAACAGACAACCTGGGATGTTGTCTGGTCCCATTGATGCCATATATTTGGCTTTGGAGAGAGCTAAGATTACCTGTTGTCTTGAGATTACTGGATCAGGATTGGTGGCAGGTATACTTTGGAGGATGACTGGAGGGGATGAGGGGTGAAGTTTTCTCCAAATATGTCAGCTAGCAAGTTGGCTATTACCTCCAACTGTGTATGGGTGGTGCCATCCACAACCAGTTCAGTGCATAGCTGGGTATTCCCTTTTAGATTCTGGATGTAGTTAAAGAATGTCTTGTTATTATCCTTAGCTAGGGAGGCTATTTTTGCTTCATAATTAGTTATGCCAGACTTGCCAAGATCTCTAATTTTTTGTTTAGGCTAGAGAGGGATTTCTTACTCTGCTGAGCCATTTCCCTCTTGTTCTTGGACATTGGTTTCTTTCTCTTGTTGTATAGCCTGTTTATACTATGAGTCCACCAGAGTGGCTTGATTTCTTTTGACAAGACCTGGTTTTAATCTAGTCAAATACAGCCGATTCTGTACAACTGTTTAAGTGGTTATACAGGGTATTTGTGTACACCTCTGTGTAGAAGTCCATGTTATCTTCACTCAAGGGGCTTTGAAATGTGTTATACCATCACTTAGTAAGAGGTCATTTGAAAAATTCTTAAGCATTTTTGTGCTTAATGGGATATCTGGTCTTGAAAAGAGATTGATTTATGGTTCGATCTTGCCAGGGAGGACATCATGGGGGGGGGGTGGAATCAATGCTCTCCCATGTTAGTGACTACTGTTTGAGCCTCTTGTAGTTGTGCTGACAGCTGTTCCAGACCATTTACACTGACAAAGTCCAAGAACCTCTGACCCAGCATGTTTGTGCTTGTGTATATTTCCCAGTCAGTGGTATGTTAATTAAAATCACCCATGAGTAAGGTGTTGTGCTATATGGCAAATGACTCCAGTAAGTCCTGGTATGCAGTATGCTTTTCCTGTTTCATGGTGGATGACCTATAGTTAGCTATATGTGGTAGGGGGCTTTGCCTGTAGTAAATTGGACATGGAGTAGCTTAAGTGAGTCATACTGTTTGACCAGTCTCAAAGTGTACTTATCCTTAATGAAGATGGATATACCTCCCCCTTTGGTTCTTTCACACTCAGTTTGTGACCTGAATGTATGGAATGTATTGTAGCCCTGCATGGTTGGGGTGCTTTCTGTGCCTTTATACCATGTCTCAGTGACTGCACAGACATCAGCATCTTCCAAAGTGAGGAGCGCTTCCAAGGAATGCAGTTTCTTGTTTACACTCCTAGTATTAAGCAGCAGTACCTTGAGTTTATCTAGAGAGGATTTGGTTATGTTAGGAGGTTGGTTATTTTGACACTGCATAAAAAAGACACAATGGGGGGGGGGCTAATATCTTTGCCAGTATCTGAAAGCCTAGAGGAGACAGGTCGGACTATCTCTGGGAAAGCAGTGTGGCCTGTCGACCATGTCTTACCAGGCTGACAGATAATGGATCCTCTTGGACTGACACCAGAAGCTAAGCCAGTTGTTAAAGTCAATTATTTTTGTTTGTATTGTGGCATCATCCTTGGAGAAGGTAGAATGTTGCTTAAGGCTAAACGTATACCTGCCTGTAACACATAATCTGAGAGATCATTCATGTATCTCTTCATATAGTCCATTGAGGTATGTCTCAAGTCATTCACCCCCACATGGAATATAACAGAGTCATAGCAGTAATTGTGGTTGAGTGACTTGAGTACTTGAGTGACTTGACATATTCTGGCATCTGACAGGCAGCTAAATGTAACCCGTGCCTTATCCAGCCAGGTGAGTGGGAACATCTGTGCATCTCATAATAGAGTCACCTACGACCACTGCATTAGGATTTGTGGTATTATGACTTACTGACTTATTTGTTGTGACACTGGTGTGTGTATTAGTATGCGTTGTGGTTATTTTCTGAATTGCTATGTGTGTAAGTGGTTTCCATTTGGGAGGTCTCTGATCTTTTGGTAAGTTACTAGTGAGTACCTCCACATATGTGGGTTTATATTTCTTGTCCTTATCTAGTGTGGGAGGTGTGTGTGGGCTGACAACCTGTTTGTCATTCAGTTTGTCCTTACGTGAAAGTCTTGTCTCCAATTTCATAGTGTAACTACATCTCGAGCATAAAGTATTTATTTCAGGAGTAACTGGTTGTTTTAGGATGCCCATGTCTATCAGGCTGGCCAGACAAATAATGGGAAACTACCTGTCCATGATACCAGACTCTTAATGTAAATTTTCTTAGGGGTGGAATGGATTAATTTGACAGGACTGTACTGGTAGCACCAAGACCAAGAGACCTATACTTTGTGTAGGCTAAGGTTGTAAAATAAGGCAATGTTGCTCAGTGTGCAAATGAGCTGCTTCTATAGCAGCAGAAAAGCTTGGAAGGGTTTCAGTGACAGCTGTTTAGGGAAAAGCTGAGCATCTATATAAGGGCACTGCTAACCAAGGCTGTGCAGCACTGAGCAAATGTGAAGCTTACACACGAGCAAAGCAAAACAAGTTTTAAACTAACTACCAATCAGGAAAGCACACGATAAGCCTTCCACCAGCAATCCCCTACTCAGATAGGTTAGATCAGCACACGTCTGCCACAATGGTGTAGAAAAATACCTAATGTAGAATAGCTGGTTTGGAGCCCAGGTGTAACAAGACTACACAAACTTACTACAACAGCCCTTCAACTAACAGATACAATGTAATACAGTGCAATTAACTACTTAAAGCAGCAGCAGATAATACAGTTTTTTTTAAAACTGCTAAAGTGCAGTCACCGTATATAACAGAAATGCAAAAAGATACTTAGAGCCCTTATCTGTGCTTCCCAGTCCAGACAGACCAGGTAAACATCTATTGCCACTGGATGAATAATCACGGTTCTCCTAATGTAAAAGCACAGTAAAGGAGTACCTGGAGTGAAATGCTACCACAAACAAACTTAAAAGATATGAAATGCTACCACAAACAAACAAACTTAAAGATGTTTGTGGGGCTGAGTCTGTCTTGTGTAGTGACAGTGTTACTTGAAGGTTTTAATGATCTTAAGTTGTAGGGTTAGGGTGAGCATCCATTTCTAAGGTGGTACAGGGGGGTGAAGCAGACTCCAAAGTATTTTTCCTCAGGTAGATGGCAAATGTTGGTGTGATGGGGAAGAATTTGGTAACTGGGGACATGTGTTCGGGGAGTGTAATGAGTTGGCAGACTTCACAAATTCACAACTGAGTACTCTGTTACAAGTATTGGGTGAACAAATGGATGTAACTAAGGAAATGATTTTTTGAGCTGGGATACAAGATCTGAATTGCCTGGACATAGTAAGGTATTGCCAAGTTTAATTCCAGTGGTTGCCAAAAAAAAGCAAAACAATTACTAGAAAATGGAAATCAAAGTCTAAAGCAACTGTATTTGAAGTACTGAATATTGTAAAAAAGATAAAAGAACTGGAAGTGGAATCTTTAAAAAAGTGTATGAGCAAATTACTTATAAAAATGGAAATTGTGTGAACAATGCATGCAGAATAATGTTTTGTAAGAAGAGTGAGGTTTAAAGCAGGAGCTGAGCAATTTATGTTATGATGGATTGATGATAGTCCTACAAAGAAAAACATGTGATGTATAACGTTTGCAACTAGGAACATGTTAACATGCTTTGTTTTCTTTTATATAAAGGTATGCTTGCCTGTTCCTTAAGTAATAATCCAATAAATATGTTAGAAAAGGAGCAATACTTCTGTGTTCCAAAACCAGCCAGTCTTACAGTTGTCTGTGCACAGAAACACCTTGAGTTATAACTACTGTTTAGAAAACATAGTATGGTGACTTAAGAATACATGCCGAAGTGAGAGGTCTAATCAGAAGTGAAGTGTTGAGTGCTGTATCTATCATATATGAAGGTTTTTAGATGATGAGTGTCACCAAGATTCACCTGGATACAAGGTTTTAATGTTACTGTTAGCTGAAGAGACATAACTGCTAAACTGCTTTTCATATTATTATACACCACTTGACTATACCAAGACTTGAAGTTTAAGAGTAAAACAAATTGGTTTCTCTGATATGCAGTTTAAAAATATATATTTTTTGCAAAATTAGCTTCATTAAAAACACTTAAATCATGACCCTCAGTCCTCAATTGTCAATGTATAGATGTGGCATTCCTGACACCATGTCTTACTGATGAAACTGAACTGGATCTAATAATGATTCCCATGTCATACTAAATAGGGACATAACTGATATTTATAATTGGGCTGTGTCAACTGGTTTAAAGTTCATTGCTGACAAATACTGTGAAATGTAAAATGAAACCTATATACATGAGATCAAACAGATTAAAGACAGATACCTATTATAAATATTTGAGAATAGCTGTGTCCAGTAACTTCAAATCCGGATGCATGCTTGTAATGCAGACATACACTGGAATATGGCTCTGATATAGCAGCATTGTACATCATCTACTGTCCAGTAAAAGGGTGTGAAATTAGGATATATATATATATATATATATATATATATATATATATATATATATATATATATATATATATATATATATATATATAAAACTAAAATTCACTGTAAGGTTACAAATATCAAAACCTAGTGCTTGAATTTGATGACGATCCATTTTCTGCTAAGGAAAGCACCATCTATACATTCTAGTTGAGTGCTCAGGTCCTTAGACCATCAAAGTACATCAATTCCTTCACTTCATGATCAAATATTAAGTTGCCTTTCCCAGTCATTGAAGTTTCTTTTTTTTTACATATTACCAGACTTCCTGATCTCCAGATCTTCCCTGGTAGCTTATTCCTTAAGCTGCAGTTCTTAACGTCAAACATTAGTAGCTCATACTTTTGTTAAATTTGGGAATATGAAAGTTCAAACTTTTATTTCTTAGGTTCAATTTATTTTCACAGAATCGCAAGGGAAATAACACTGTGAAATAGTTCATCCTGGAATGCTTTATATCCGAGTATAACTTTTTCTCTGATATAACAGTAACGTAGACTGCATAAATTAAGATGCTTACATCTGTTGGTATATTCCATTTCCTTGTTATACAAACATTTCTCTGTCAATTTTCAATGTATAGCCATTTTTCATAGGCGCCAAGTGATTCCTTTCCCAGAGTAAAATTGGAGGTACTCTGAGTGTTCGTGAAAATAAATTTTCAGTGAAGATATTTTGTCCTTTTAAGTTTATATATATATGTATATATGGGTCTACTTTTATTTGTCAAAGTTACGTTTCTTCAACAAACAAAAGTACAACCCTAATTACGCAAAAATGCACATCAATGAAAGTGCACTTTCATGAATTCTGGCTCATCGAACCGTTAATAAAAATAAAATTGCACACTATAAAGTCAGTCTTGCAGGGGGGGCAAGCCTCTCTGCAGCTCCATGTGGGAGGCTGCACCCCCCCATACCCCCACTACTTTATATATACTAACTCCGAGATTGCACTAAATGCTACAAGCATGCTACAGTGGGGATGACAGAATATACCTGTTTCCCCACTGTAGTGCGATCTTGGAGTTAGTATATATAAAGTAGCAAGGGTGTGGGGGATGCAGCCCTCTCACATGGTACCTGCCTTTATAGTGTGCAATTTTATTTTTATTACCGGTTCGGTGAACCGAAATTCGTGAAAGTGCACTTTCGCATAACTGGTGTTGTACTTATCTTTGTCGAAGAAATGCAACTACAAATATATATATATATATATATATATATATATATATATATATATATATATATATATATATATATATATATACACATATACATGGATCTACTTCACATGACAGAAAACTAATTTTAACAGAATTTCATTTGACTGAGACCAAAATACCTAATTTTCAAAATACTGAAAACTCATTTGACTGAATCTCATTTCAAAGAAATTTACAATGCTGAATTTCAAAATACTAAATTTTAAACCACAGACATACACACTTACAACAGCAATGACTAACTCTTTCCAGAAATTAAAACCTACTTACTTACCCTCTTAACAGAAACTGGATGATATAAAATCAAACTAGATAGGGAGCTATGCTTCCCACACCCCCCAATGTGGGGTGTGTCCCCCACCCCCCCAACAATATCTACAAACTCCAGGATCGCACTACAGTGAGGAAAAGGGCATACACCTTTTATTTTCCTTATACACGCTGCCACTACTGCTGGGAATGCACAAAACATCTGTCATATTACTTTAGATACTGCCCATAAAAATGTAAAGACACATACCCACATTTAGAAACACTAGAACACTACTTTCTACATGACTATCAGTATTCTAACAGTCAGCATTTTAAGTTACAGTAATTCTTTTTATCACAAGCACGTCACAGGTGAAGGGAAACCCACATTATGTCTATTGCTTAAAATTCAGTGAAATGAGGTTTAGTCAAATGAGTTTTCAGTATTTTGAAAATTAGGTATTTTAGTCTCATTCAAATAAAATTCTGACAAATAAGTTTTCTGTCATGTGAAGTAGACCCATATATATATATATATATATATATATATATATATATATATATATATATATATATATATAGATAGATAGATATAGATATGTGTGTATTTGTGTGTGTGTGTGTGTGTGTGTGTGTGTGTGTGTGTGCATATATATTTATGGAAAATATTACTGTATTCTAAATAGGACTCACATATATCTTAAATAAGTTAAGCAATGTGTCTCTCTTGTTGATAGATTTCTTATCACTATATCTAGTTGGGGTCTATATTATATGTTTGAAGTCTGAAAACTTCGAATCTCATATGATCGACTCCATATGAGCGAAGTTTTCAAACATCCAACATAAAATATAAACAAACTGAAAACAAAAACGGTGATCTCCATTGAAACGTTCGATATTTGAAAACTTCCCTTATATTATGTCGATCATATGAGATTCGAAGTTTTCAAACTTCGAACTTATAATATAGACCCATCTAGTTGTTTTCTTGCTTTGTGTATTATAGTGCCAGCATGCATCCAGATTTGAAGTTACTGGACACATCTATTCTCAAATCTTTATAATAGTTATCTGCCTTTAGTCTATTCAAACCCAAGTATATAGGTTTCATTTTACATTTCACTGAATTTGTCAGCACTTAACTTTAAGTCAGTTGACAGACCTCAATTATAAATGTCAGCTGTGTACCTGCTTGTGACATGGAAATCATTATTAGATCTATTTCAGTTTCATCAGTAAGACATGATGTCAGGAATGCCACACCTACAAAGTGACAGTATATATATATATATATATATATATATATATATATATATATATATATATATATATATATATATATATATATATATATATATGTGTGTGTGTGTGTGCATTTCATAAGTGTTTGTAAAGTTAGACATAAGGATGATAGCATTGAGTTAGTCTGGATATCCAGTATACTGGGAGACATATGGCAGAGATTATTAAATGCACATAAAACATTAAATTGCTGCTGGTTCTGTAAGATGGAGTAATGGACCCTAAATGGTAGTCCTGTTGAAATGGGCCAAGGAAGCAGGCAGTGGAGTCAGTGGCATCAGAATGGGAGAACTGAGTGGCATACCGATGGCTTTCATATCCCACAGGAAGTTGGCTTGTTATGATTCCCACTGCTTGCACACTTACGGGGTGGAGACCAGGGGGAAGTTAATTTTTTTAATCTGCACTAGACTTGAGGGTGGCATCCTGCCAGGGAGTATAGATACAATAATCAATAGTGGGGCATGTTAATGTGGACATACACTGGAATGTGTCTCTGATATAACATTGTACATCATCTACTATCCAGTAAAAGGGGGGTGAAATTAGGATATATGTAGAAAATGTGAGTCAGTTGTACATGATGCTGTAAAAGCACATCACTTTTGCCTCTACTGCCTGTGTATAAGCTGGTGTTATGGAAATATGCTCCCTCATTTAAAAGAAAAAACTCTCATGGGGTGATTTGGTGTGCTAAAGTAAGGCAGGAATGGAGGAACAAATGAGACAGTAGGTTGTCAAGGGTGGTTTGTTGATCATGTTACCAAGAGCCAATCAATATTAACTTGCTTTGATTCGTCATATGTTTGTGAAAGATTATCATCTTCCTCATGTTTCATTGAGTCAAAATGTGTATCTTTCTTACTGACAGACTGTCTTTTTGTAACTACAAATAAATACAAGTCCAGTGTGAAATTGCTGATGAAAAATTTGCAGGTACTGTCTTCATGATGTGAATAAGAAGCAAAACAATGTAGTATGCACATCAGTCTTTTATTCCAGGTCAATTTAACATTTAATTTCTTGGACTTTAATGACCGTCTGCTGTAAAAGTGATATAAAACTGGTGGAAATCAAGTAAGTACTACTTCTTATTAACTGATACCAACATAACTGACTTCTGTAAATGGGGCCTACTTCTTAAAGATCCTTGCTTTAAATTAGTCATTTGAAAAAGTCAGTTAGAATTTCTGGTCAAGCCAGTTCCATGGCTCATATGGAGTCTTGATTGCAGCCATGGACATCACATTCCATAGCAGACATAGGTGGTGGGGGTGTTAGATAAGGTACAACTGAGTGTCGACAGGTCAGATCTCTCACAGTGGAAGGATGGAGTAGCTGACTGAACCCATACTTTAGGGGTTGGGATGAGTCACGACTGCAGTGATGGAAACCTTCTTTGGTTGGGAGAGTAAAAGTGAGGAACTTCAGTTCCAACTCTCACAGGCATGGTGAACATGCAATTCTACATTCATCCAACAGTGAGCAGGGTAGAATGTTAGGAAATAATGTGTGTCTGCAGATGATGAGGCACCCCCCTTCCCACTCACACACACACTTTGATTCTCAACCTTCACTGCTTGAAATTAGTGGCTGGCTGTGATCAAGGGAGCAAATGGGTCAGTAGGGAAAGGAGCTGGGTGAAATAGCAGGTGGCATAGTCAACAGATAAAAAGTAAAACAAATTAAAATATATTCTCAAATGTGCAATGCCAGAGATTGCTTAAAAAGTCTATCTAACAGATATCCACTGCTGTATGCACATTGTGTATTTTATAACCCTTACCCAACACAGATAGGCTAAAAGCCCTGTTCCTCTACTCAGTTTCATAAAGAATCATCAGAGGTGACCTCTGTCTGGCATACAAAGCAATTTCAGACCCCGCCTTGATGGGACTGCTGCATATCCACAAGTCAAGCTCCACTCAAGCAACCCATACGTGGGACCTCAACCTAGTCTGTGATATCAATAGGACTTGTTGGCGGGACAGATTTGTGTCCCAGAGACTCCCCCATCTGTGGAATAGACTCCCTCTCCATGTCAAACAGAGAACCTCATTATCCCTTTTTAAGCCCGACCTGGATAACTGGATGGGAAACAGAAAATACACCCCTGTGATTCCACCTGTGCCTCTGCTGGACAGAGGCTTTGGGTGCTGACTTGTCTAAACATGTGCTAAACTCTTGGCTAGGCTTATAAGGGCCTCAGGGCTAATAGCCTAGTAACCTCCTATGATCCTATAACAGTGAAGTTAAATTGCAGCAATGGTTGCAATAAATGTAATGGCTTTTTGTGGCTGTATACATTAATAATTACATTTTTCATAAAATGACAGCTCACAAGTATATTGCCCCACTGCACATTTGCTTTCTTGAGCAAAGGAGTTTATATAAATATAACCTGCACTTTGATTATCTCTGTCTTAAATCAATGTTAGATTTATACTGATATATATTCTGTCAGCTTGTATTTGTTTTGTTACAATGGTAAAGATAGCACGGCAGATTTGTTTTCTTCTGTAAGGTGTTATCATATTTGTGATGTCACTAAAAGACAGATGAAATTATACTAAAAATGGAGCCCTCTGGCTCTTAGACTTCATGAAATATGTTTACATCTGTCAGTGTCACACTAGCTGGGATTTCCACATGCAGCTTCATATAAGTTGTGCTAATCACCATGTGGTACTTATAATGGCTCAAAACAATGCCAGATATGAATATCTATGATTTATTTAGTAGGCTAATAAAACTCCACGTATGTGGGTGTCACCATTCTATGTCTATTGACTGCAAAGAAACAATTCCAAGGAGGGGAGATTATACCAGCAGCAATATGAAGGGAGGCCAAGAGTGAAAGAGCTTAGCACGTATAGTCTAAAATTAAAAAAAGCAGACAGGGACACGATGTAAAGTTTTAACTATGTTAAGTGTATCACATGAGCCAAAGTAGTTACTCTTTCAGTAAAAATGATATTAGAATAAAACAATAACATTTGGAGATACAAGAGGGATGATTCTGGGGAATCATGATCAAAGGGAATTTCAAAGAAGGGGGTGGCATAAAAAAAATAAATTGTTGGCCAAGCAACCAACTTTTCAGATACAAAGGGAAATATGCCTACTACATGGGTTAAAAGGTCCTTATAAAATCCATGATTCTGTGTTTCTATGTGCAGATGTGAGGATTCTGGGAATAAGAGATGCCAGATTTGCTTTATTACCTTGTCATGACAATCCTTTTACAAGCAAACATGCCATACTCTTTGCAAGTACTGCTTTTAAAGTTCAGATTTGTATGCTCTGCAGTTATTTGTGTATAAATTCTCAAACAATGAGAAAACTGCATGTAATAAAAGCAATGCATTTTTAATGTGAATAGGAATTGCTGATGTACCTTTCAATTTTAACTGTTGTTAGTGTTTACAGAAGATGAAATATTTACAATATAGTATAAAGTTTAAAATGAAGGTTATTTAATTTACTCTACCTTTTGACAAGAAGAATTAACTTGGGTAATATTTGCAGCTCTATATCTTTCACAGAACTCTGAATAAAGTCATATATTAGAATTTAATGCTCAGGGAAATCTGCAAGGCAAATGCCTGTGTAAGCAGAATTCAGAGTAAAGAAAGAAATGACATGATATCTAATAATATAAATATTTAAATTAATAAGTTGAATTAAGCCATATGTGTTCAGATTTTTGTTTATATTCTACTGACAAACAATGAGTAGCATTTTATTAATAATTTTCTCAGGCATTAAACAATACCATTTTATGAAGCACAGTTATTAAAGAACAAAAAGAACTTAAGGAGTTTTTTTCCCCAAGAGGTAAGCTGACACATTTAACACAATTAAAACACAGACACACACACACACACACACACACACACACACACACACACACACACACACACACACACACACACACACACACAGAATGCACAAAGAAACATGTTGAGTGACACTTACTGGATATAATATTATAGACGAACGAGGTAATATTGCACAAGTGTCTGAAGTAACGTGGTGGGAGTGAAACTCATGACAAAGGAGAGGGAATGGATTTAGGGAGCCTTAATGAAACATGACTGAACAAAGAGGAGTAGAAAGAGAGTGCAAGGTGGCAGCAAACATAATGCTGTGCTTTTTTCATTAATATAGACTCCAGAAACAAAAGGGATAATGCCCCAACCTGACCACCCTTGGAGAACTGAGTGCAGTTTTGGAGGCTATACCAGAAAGCAAACAAAAATGGTCAAAAATGCAATCTGCTAAACCTCCAGTTTCTCATATTAATCATATTCTACACCTTCTGGTCCTGGTATAGTAGGAGCATTAATTTCCTTTAAAACTTGCTCTGATTCAGCTTTCTGCATCTTTCATCATAACACTTTATAGCATGCATACTCAACTGTTATGGCCAGCATTCCTTACACTCAATTTCTTATACAGAAAAACGACCTCTTGAATGATACTTTTATCTGAACCAACAGCTTGTATTCTGTTCCAAAGCTGATATTTCTATACTTCTTGCTAATCTTTGCTAAAAAGGGATAAATACTATCTTTTTCTTTGCAAAAGTAGCTATGTGTCAGGCCTAACACCCTGAATCTCTGACCTCCTACCTCCAAACTGTCATGTGTCCTATAAATCACCTTCTACTATCTCTTCTTAAGGTTAGCTTTTGGTCTCTATGTGCTTCCTTGGATTCCTGAAGCTTGTGACCCTTCTGTGCTATATTGACATGAAGTCATTATATAGTATCACTGACAGTGGCAGTATGCTATAACAGTACGAACAGAAAGGGGGATTAAGCAAGCATACCTCTTAAGCTCCATGATATTTAGACTGTACAAATGTAGTTACCAGGGCATTGAGGGTGAAAGGGCTTCTGCTATGCTTATTTCCTATGCAGATTATATTATTTTACTAAGTTCTAATTTGTGGTCTTTAGGCACATAAATATGGGATATGAAAATATTCAGAAATAAAGAGTTATCAATTTTACTAAGACATAGGATATAGGCAACAAGCATCATTAAATCATATAGCATTGGATGTAACAGCTATTTAGTTCTTGAGTTTTGAGTTTGGAACAGTTAGTTGCAGAATCATTTGTTGGGAAAAGGTACTGGATAAGATGAAAACAATTGACAAGATGAAATATGCTGGGAATGTATGGCAAAAAGTTTTAACTATATTACTCAAGGAATGGTGGTTGCAATAACTTGAATTTGGTGCAGTAATAGACTCTGTTATGAGGATTACAACAGTAGAATAAATATGATATTGGTGGAATTTACATTATGCCTAAGCCAAAAAAAAAAAAGATTTGGGGGCAGTTTATACCAACGGAAAAAATTCCGGGAGACTAGACCTTTTTCCGTTGGTATATTGTGGGATTTACAAAGGGCACGTTGATTGGGCTGGCCAATCAGCGTGCACGTTTTAGAATATTAATAGGGAGGAACTGTATAATTATTTATATTGTCATGAATGTCATGTTTGTCTAAATAGCTTGACAACTGAGTAGCACAGAGAAAACTCCTTAGCCTAATAGGAACGCATTCAGCAGGATGAACAAAGAGCACAGCATGTGTGTAACTTGAGTGGTTTTGAGATATTGTAAGATTTCTGCAAAATATTACAAGCTTACTGTGTTTGCTGTAATTTATAAAATCGAGTTTAAGACCTAGAACCTAAAGAATACTATAAGTAGTTCCTTATACTATTCTGGCATGTCCAAAAGTCAGTTTTGGGTTGACTCTCGAGTCCAGCTGGTGAATCTGGGAATCTTGAGGCAATGTTACAACTGCCTTATGTACACAGACCACCCTCTCCTCCTCCCAACAAGCTCAAATATGTGTGAGAGATGCAACTATATAGCCAAACTGGAGGCTGAGCTCTCTCAACCCAGTACTTGGGCAGTCAGTCAGGAGAAGAAGGTAACCACACATACCACAAATCCAGGCTCACATAGACCTATCGCAACAGCAAACCAAACACATAAACACACAAAAACATACTCGAAGGCTCTAAATAAAAATCTTCCCAAGCAGCAGAGACCTCCAAAGCAGACATCCAAGCAACCGCTACCCCACAACAATACCCACATATCACATAGTTCACAAAGTCAGTGTGCCACACAGTCATAGCCCTTAAGGCTAAACAACACACCTAATACACTTGTAATAGGTGACTCTATTGTCAGACACACTGATGTCCCACTCACCAGGCTAAACAAGGAGAAGGTCACTGTAAACTGCCTGTCAGGTGCCAGGATTTGCCACATAACACAAGCACTCAGGTCACTCCAAAGTGAGTACAAATATGACTCCATCATTGTCCATGCTGGTGTGAATGACCTGAGATGTACCTCCCTGGACTACATGCATAGAGACATAGAGGAGATCTCTGATCATGTAGACCAGGCCGGTATGACCCTGACCTTGAGTAGCATCTTACCATCATCAAGAATGATGTCACAGTATAAAGACAAAATTATCAATTTTAACAATTGGCTAAAGTATTGGTGTCATTCAAAGGGGATCCAGTGTCTGTCAGCATGGGATGACATGCTCGACAAGCCACGTTGCTTCACTAGGGACGGCTTGCACCTGTGACCGCTGGGCTTTTGATACTGGCTAAAGCTCTTGCCACCCCCATAGTGCCTTTTTTAGGCAAGGCTCAAAAGACAAACCCACCTCCATAGACAACACAAGGAAAAAGAAGCTAAGGGTAATGCTGCTCAACGCCAGAAGTCTAAACCTCAAGATGCACGCACTCGAGGCTCTCCTCAGTATGGAGAATATCGATATCTGTGCAGTAACAGAAACCTGGTTCAAGGTTCGCGAGAGCACCCCAGCACTACCAGGTTAAACATCATACCATGCTTTTCAGACCCAAAACTCGGACCAAACCACAAAAGGAGGGGGAGTATCCATATTCATCAAAGATACCCACACCTCCAGGTTAGTGGTACTGCACAAGGCATCGGAGACCATCCATGTGCAATTAACAGTGGGCAAAACTGCCTTTCAGTTTGTAGCCTGTTATAGACCATCCTCCCAAACTCAGGAACCCCACTCGGCTTTCCTGAGAACACTGGAGAATATGAAGGTCTCTCCAAACACCATTATATTGGGTGACTTCAACTACCCAAACATAGAGTGGGAGCACTACTCAAGCCCCAACACCCTCGCCCAACAGTTCCTAGAATTTATAAACTCAAATGCTATGGAACAACTGGTCACCACTCCCACAAGAGGGGAAAACATATTGGACCTGATCATCACCAACATGGGGACGCTATGTTCCATACCAGAGGTATACCCCTCATTGGTAAGATCTGACCATAAATTAATCTCACTGGACATCCATATCCCATCCCCACCCCCAGCCAAGGAAACCACGGTGAAGAACTTCTCAAAAGCAAACTTCAAACTTCTCAAAACCAAGGTGGAATCCTTCAAAGCCCCCAGGCCAGTGGAAAATACGAACCAAACCGCAGAATTCTTTACAAATGTATTCTATGGACACCTACATGAAAGCATGGATTATGCTATCCCAAATAAAACCAAGACTCACGCCTCCAAAAGCAGGAGACCTGTCTGGTGGACCCCAGCCATAAATAAGCTATACAACAGAAGGAGGAAGCTACTACTTGATAGAGCAAAATCCCAAAAAGGGAAGGCATCTCTGATCAGTACTAGCAAGAAACTACGATCCCTCATAAAATCATCTAAGGCCAGCTTCGAAAGAAAAATTGCACAAGACGCTAAAGATAATCACAAGGCCTTCTTTAGTTATGTCAGGAACCTGGGTGGCAACTCCCAGATATGCTGTGAGTTAGTGCAAAATGACAAAAAATACACTGAACCCACAGACATTGCCAACATCCTGGCAGACAGGTTCAGTGCAAACTCCCCCCCTTCCCCCCAAAAAAGCAAATGTCTATCCCAACAGAGTGTAGCCTCCCTGGCATCAATGATGCACAGGTGAGAGCTGACCTCTCCAAAGCAAAAAACACAGCATCAATGGGACCAGATGGTGTCCCGGGCTGTGTCTTACATGAGCTCCAAGAAGAACTGAACCCTCACATAAAGTCACTGTTAAATCTCAGCCTTACTACAGGATATGTACCCAAGGAATGGCATATAGCAACAGTGGTCTCACGCCACAAAGATGATGCCACAACGGACCCTGGAAACTATCGCCCTATAAGCCTGACTTGCCTGGTCTGCAAAGCTATGGAGCATATCATCATGGAACTCATAAACAAAGACATTGGGAACCTTCAAACACTGGATCCTACCCAATTTGGCTTTGTTAAGGGCAGATCTTGCCTCTTGAACCTGGTCAACTTCTTTGAAACAGTCACCAAGGCCATAGATGAAGGGAAGGTAGTCCATACAGCCTACCTGGACCTCGCAAAAGCCTTCGACACAATACCCCACTCGGGCATCATAAATAAGCTCGCCAGCTTAAATATCAACCCTACTTCATAAGATGGGTTGCAAACTGGCTCAGGGATAGAACCCACATGGTCAGAATTGCAGGTGCCATGTCAGACTCTAAACCAGTTACAAGTGGCATCCCACAAGGCTCAGTCCTGGGACCTCTCTTGTTCAGTATATATTTCTCTGAGGTACAGGCTAACACGGGAGGACTATGGCTGACCAAGTTCACAGATGACTGCAAACTGGGTGCCATAATCGACTCGCCGACTGACACAAGCATCCTCCAAAAGGGTCTCAAAGAGATGGATAACTGGTGCCAGAACCATGGCCTAAAGCTAAATGCCAAAAAGTGCACAGTCATCCCCTTTGGGAAAAACAAAGTGTCCACAAATTACCACATAGAAAGACCTTCTGTATAGCCCACCTTATCATGAAAGGGTTCACATCTAGATCAAAAGAGGTCATTGTGCCCCTCTACTCATCACTCATCAGGCCCATAACTGAATACAATGCCCCATTTGGGATGTACCTTACCCGACACCTGCAGCAACTGGAAAGACCCCAAAAGTACCTCACCAAGAGGATCAAGGGACTCAAACAGATGCCCTATGCAGTTAGGCTAAAGAAACTCCAGCTCTACTCAGTTGCTTACCGCCTACTCAGAGGCAATCTGTGCCTGACATATAAAGCCATGTCCAACCCAGAATTAATGGACATGCTCCACCTCAGGAAATCCAAATCCCTTAGAGCTACATGCTCCAGGGACTTAAACCTCAGCACAGAAATAAATAGGACATGCTGGAGGGACAGATTCATATCCCAGAGGCTCCCCTCACTCTGGAACAAAATCCCAATCCATGTTAGGCAGAGCCCCTCAATGAACTTCTTCAAGAGAAATCTTGACGAGTGGATGGGAGATCGTAGGTTAACCCCTGGGATCTCTTCTGTGTCCCTACTAGACAGAGGCACAGTAAACTAACCTTAAAAGGGCTATCTTCTGTGACCTACTATAAAGAGGCACAGTCAACTAATCTAAAAGGGTGGCGAAAGCCAAACACACTCTGGCTAGGCTTATAAATGCCGTAGAGCAGATAGCCTAGTATCAACCTATGAACCTATTATAAAACTAATTTGTGCTGAAGAATTTGCCATTTACCCTTCTTTAGTAAACCTGTGGTTTCACAGATATGTACATTTGTTTGAAATGTGAAGACATAATTTGTTGTTATGAAAAAGCTTAGCTTTGCCCATAAGTTACTGTACAAACTTCCAGAGCTCCTTTGGAAGAAATGAGTT
Organism: Protopterus annectens; assembly: GCF_019279795.1. Classification (NCBI taxonomy): domain Eukaryota; kingdom Metazoa; phylum Chordata; order Ceratodontiformes; family Protopteridae; genus Protopterus; species Protopterus annectens. The sequence goes on along the minus strand of NC_056747.1, from coordinate 1,086,217,971 downwards.
AAGCTGTTTTTATTTATGTTTAGAGAACTGGTGATGTGTAGCTTACACCCTGACTGGAGAGCAAACATTTTCCAGCAGAGTGTTAATTTACAAGTAATCCTCACTGAAAAATGAGTCCACCACTTCACAGCAGCATATCAAGCTGCCGTGGAGCTTGGATTGAAAAACCTAGTGGCTGCCATTATTTTACATTTGCTAAGCAGTGCTTTTGCTGTTTAGAAAGTGTAAATTAAGAAAGAAAAAAATTAAAATGAAATAGTGTATGTGTGTATGTCTTTATGTCAGTGGGTGAGAGTGCATGTGTGTATGAAAGTGAGAGATGAATTGAGTCATTATCTTACACTCGTTAAGCAGTGCTTTTGCTGATTAGCAAGTGAAAACAAATGAACCCAAAGAAAGTTTGTGTGTGTGTGTGTGTGTGTGTGTGTGTGTGTGTGTGTGTGTGTGTGTGTGTGTGTGTGTGTGTGTGAGCATGTGTGTGTATGTGTTTTTGTTTCTGTTTGTGTGTGTGAGTGAATACATGCATGAAAGCAGAAGAAACTGTATGTGTGTGAGAGAGTGAAGAGTGAGAGTGATTGAACGATCCCTGGCAGCAGCAGCATCAGGTATGAGGCCTGCTTACCTCTCAGCCATACCTCTCAAACTCTTGGGACAAGAAATCTGGACAGAGCCACAAAAGGACCAAAAATAGGAGCACATTTTAAATATTACTCTTATAAACTTAGAAAGTTGCTAGAATAACAGGTTTCCATTAGCAACTACTATACAAATCTTCTGTATCCCAAGCTTCCAACACACATACGCTCCATTACCCACCCCACACAAATTAAAAAGAACTCAGACTTCACTTACTTAACACCAAATCTTGTACCTCTTGTGACCCTACCTAACCCCACTACTATCCTTTATCTTAATCTTTTCTGATTTTCCCTCCTATTGCCTTAGCATCGTAATCTACCTCCTACCTCTTTCCACCTGATACATGCATTCTCATCTCGCACCTCATAATTTGTACTGTTCCTAAAATACTACTTCCTTAACACACACACACACACACTACTCCACCACTTCAAAACCTTTATGGATTGCTCTGACAGCTGCATTTGCTGAACATGTACCAAAAAAAACGGCTTTACTACTGTTGTTTATATATATATATATATATATATATATATATATATATATATATATATATATATCCTGATCTGATTTACCTTACTCATTTTCATATCTTACACTGTGAATTTGTATGTATTGTAAACTGCAATTTTATGTATTATAAACTGAGATTTTATGTATTGTAAACTGAATTTATGTATTCTAAGCTTTCTGTAACTGGAGCTTTTCTCCTTGGGTCTCCACTTAAAATGGATATTTGGCCCAGCTGGACAAACCTGGTTAACACATGGCAATAAATAAATAAATAAATAAATAAATAAATAAATAAATGTATTTTCTGAAGGATATGAAGTCTGAAACTCAAATGTATGTCATTATTTAATGACTGCAATCACCAGTGATTTCTCAGAAAACTAGAAATTTTATGAGGAAGGGATTAAACATTTGAGCCAAAAATCTGGACACTCTACAAAAATCTGGACAAGAAGTATGTCCTCGACTCTTAGTGCAAGATATCTGGATAAGCCTAAAATAAATGGGGGACAAAAGCTCAAAATATGAACATATTTTGGTTTACCTTCATTCACTTGAAACTGTAATGTGCAATTGCTCAACTGAGTGACTTGAAAGGACGAATTCCACAATGTGTCCAACCCTAAATGTCGAAAATGGTTTGGTGGAAACCCAGATTCAACCATTTTCAAACTGCAGCACAACAGTGACAGTTATAACACATTCCCTACTGTCTCCAAACATTATGCAGGGGGGCAAGCACCCTTGCACCGCCCATTTGAGGGGCTGCGCTTCCCACACCCCCTGGTACTTTAATATACTAACTCTGAGATCGCACCACAGTAAAGGAAAGGGTACATGTCCTGATCCCCACTATACTGCGATCTGCACCCAGAATGCCGAATTCAAATGAGCAAATGCCAGTGTACATTCACTCATTTTAAATTACAACAATCGAATTTGGGATTCTCCAATCCTGCTGCTGTACTTTCACACTTTGGCGCATCATACAATGGATTGGCGAATACATGAAGGTAAACCCATATTTTACTTAATATTAGGATTTGTATTAGCATGCGTTTTGTGAAACAGAGGTCTGTGTGAGTAAGATCTACCACTGGCAGCAGCAGGAAAGAGGTTTACATACCTTTGTACCTTTCAGATGAGGAACTCTAGACAAACCCTAAAATAAAGGGGAATAAATGCGCAAAAATAGCAACGACTTTTAATTATCGCTCTTGTAAAATTACAAACTTGCTTAAATAAAAGGATTTGTGTTAGCATGACATTTCTGAAAAAAAGTAAATCTGAAACTCAAATGTAGGCAATTATTTAGTAACGTCAATCTCCAATGACTGGCAATAAACCAAATGTTTTATGAGTAATGGACCAAAAATTAAAGTAAATACCTGGATATTTTTTTAAAGTGTTATATTTTGGATGTAAAATGCTTCCTACGAAACCATTAACATATATTACAGCAAGTTTGAAACATTAGGCGGAGGGTCCTAGAACACCCCTGGGTATGCATTATTTCCACAATAACACACACCTTGTTGGGCATTACTGTTTGCTTAGTATGATGCCCTTGGTTAGGATGTATAACATTTTCATTGTACTTTGCTTCATTCTGAACAGAAACCTTGTTTTGTGTCACAGAAGAAGAGAATATTTTTTCTTTCCTTTTTTGACAAAAACTGAGTTTTTTTAGGATATCACCTATGAGGGAAGTATGGATATAGGTCTAAAATATTTTGCACAAACTAGCTTGAAAGTGTGGGGAATAGATTTTATTATTTCTTGTTTCCATATTCTTGACAATATGTCATTGGTTAGGTAGATATTGCAGAGTAACAAGAGAAGAGAAATTATGTATAAAATCTTTTACATAGTCTGGCTTGGATGTTTTGGGAATGGGTTTTATTTTTGCTTGTTTCAATATTGTTGTCATTATGATAATGTTTATGCAGAAGTTTTGTAGAAATGTTTGGTTGATGAAAGTATATGTTATTTGTATAAGGAAATGAGCAAAGGAGGCAGTTGATCTGTTCCAGTGTAAGCATTGGTAGGGATTTTATCAAAACATTCCAAAAGGCATGGGGCTGGAAGACACTAGTGAGGGGTTATAAACTTCACTAAAGATATAACTTGTAGAAATGGTATTTAAATAGTATATTTTATTATTTTTGTATGGAAAGTGTACCCAGTGACTTGATTCATAGGTTCATAGATTAGTACTAAGCTAACTGCCCTTGCGAGCCATTTTAAGCTTAGCCAACTATTCCTTGTGAGACTCAAACGCTGCACCTTGTGTTTGTAAGGCAAACACCTTAACCATTAGGCCACCCTCCCAACCATGAATTCCCAGATGTGTTTTGGATTATTTTGAAGGATTGTTTGTTGCATTAGTACATATTATGTTTCTAGTTGCTTGTTTAGTTGGGTTCATACAGTGATGAATTGTTGTTTGCCTTCTGTTAAAGGTAGCAATGTTACTCTGAAGATGTGTCTCTAGTTTGTAAAGTGATTTTAATTCCTTTTTAAAGCAAATGTTTTATTTTGCTTTTATGAACCATGGTATTTTTAGAGAAGTATTTGTTTTGGAGTATGAGAAGAAGATAGGTAAGTTCTTCTGCTAATGATATGGTGTCTAGGTTTGTGATAACTGGTGCCCAGTTTATTTCTGACAGTTCATGAATCAGTGCTGTTACATTGTTAAGGATTTTGGGTCTAAAGGTAATTAGTGTGGGAGGGTTCATGAGGGAAGGGTCAGGTTAAACATGATTGGACAATGGTCACATACTGAGGGGTAAGTATGAAGATTGTTGAGATTTTGAAGATGGTGGTGAGGAGATCAAGGATTGAGGAGTTGCATGACTTGAGGTTTGCAGTTTTAGAATATGTAATGAACTGGCTGGCCTTACCTAGAGAGGTAGTTTAATAAGCAGGTACTTGGGTCACAGAGGTTAATGTAAAAGTTACATAATATGGTAATATCTTTGCAGGGGTGGGATGGATGCAATGTTTAGTCTATGAGATTTTTGAATTTGTCAAGAGTTACTTTGGAGGAGGCAGAGCTGCTAAGGGGGAAAAATAGGTGACATGCACTTTGTTTTAGTTATAATTAATTTCAGTCTAGGAACTTTTGGATTAAGTTTAACAAGTGTGGTTAGTGCAAGGATTAGTATTTTTTGTGTTTTCATTATCTTGGCTACATATCATATTATATCATATGATAGATCTTTCTTCTTCATTGCATGTACATTACTGTAGACATGATTAATCTATTATGTTTATTGCATGTGTATTGCTGATATAACTACCATAGGTATCCCTGAAAATGGGAAACAGTTTGTGACATTTACAGGCTAACTAATGTAAATCCATAATTAAGCAGATAAGTCAGTAAATATTAAGTATACAAATACATAAATAAATAAATGTAAGTAAGTAAATGAATAAATAATAGCACCTAAATATTTATATACAATTGGAAATGTGAGTGTATGAATATATATGTGCATGTGTGTTTGTGTTTGAGACAGAGAGAGACTGTATATGATGGTTTGAGTGGCATCACAAGGGTTTGACTTTATACCAGAAGGAGAAAGTGCTGACTACCAAACAGATTCACATCTGACACACCAAAGTTATGTTTGGTGTATACTGACAACCCAAGAATCACTGTTTCAGGATTGTCCACTATCACCTTGAATGTTAATGTTTGGCTTCATTTCATTTCACTTTCCAATTTTTACTGCATGTGATTGTTAAACAGCATACAGGTCATCAGATGCTCAACATGACTTACAAAAAATGATTACTATAGTTGATAATATAATAATTCTAAAAATAAAGCTATTAGCTGTAGTTCCTATGTCCTTGTGGATTAGTTTGACAAACAAAAGATACTGAATATACTTTTTCATTATGTTCCAAAAAATAAATAATAATCTTCAGTGCTGAATTTTAAAGAACAAAACAAATTACTGTAATATAATCCACACATTTTCAGGCATGTGCCATATTCTGAGCAAATACACTTTGCCAGCAGATTATGGAACCATCACTTAAGAAAATACTTTTGTTGAAGCAACTCCCTAAGGCATACAGGAAGATCAGATAGAAAAGCTGAGACAAGCACAACGTTATGTAATGTACCCCAGGAGCCTTGCTTGGGTCAGACTGCCATATTCTCAGGAATAGATCTATAAATGGCAACAACTGGTTGCCTGATGAAAGGGCAGTGCTTAATATTATTCTGTTGGCTCCTTCATCATTACTTTTTTCAATGTCTGTATTAACTCATTAGTTGAAAAGAAATGTTTTTACATTTGTACCTTTAGTCATCAGAATAACAATATGTTGTGAATGGTGTGAAGAGCATTTACTAAGATTTAGCATTAATTCTAGGAATCTATTTTTATTTCCAGGTCTGATCTTACTAGCTACACTTTCATTGTGCTGGTGCACAGCAAAAGAAAAAAAAATGCATATTGTGACTCATAGTGCAGGTACTAGAATATGAATAACTTCTACCCTTCACTGCCTTGTTGCTGTATTTTTAGTGATTTGAATGTACTAATGGCTCCTCAGTCTTTCTGCAGATATTGTAGTTTTCCTTTTTTTAATTCCCTGTGTTATCCTAATCTCCTTTCAGACAAATATTTTAAGAAAAGGATTCCTACTAAAATATAGATCAGATTAGACATATGAGAGCATGTGTCTCTATTGCACACACACAGACACACACACACACACACACACACACACACACACACACACACACACACACACACACACACACACACCACCAGCACAATGCATGATGAAATGACAAGAACTAAAGCACTTAATTTATAAACTAAGAAACATGTTTGCATGTAGTGCTTCAGTATGCTTTGAACAGGAACTGACAGAATTATATAGATTCCTCAAAAAAAGGTGGGTGGGCTATCATAAAGGACTGGAGGGCATGGATGACATATCTTGCTTAAATAAAATCTTGCTTAAATAAAATGAATTGGGGAAAAAACTAAGAATGCTAACCAGAAAATTACAGGTTTGCTTAGAGAAAAAAAGGGCCCGACATACAAAACATTTAGGGTCATCAACATAAACAGCTTGTCACATTAGGTAGGTAATATTCCTTTTCTTTGGTAATAAGACTGTCAGATTAAAAAACAATAATGCAAACTTGCACATATAAAGTCTGTTCCTGACTGCAGTGTGATATGTGACTCAGTATTATAGAGAGAAATGGTGGAGAAATGTACTTCTGTCAAAGCAGCAATGATTACAGAAGAAGTCGAAAGTTGACAGGGAAGGTCACCAAATTTCTAGTAAATGGATTTCTGATAAAGAAATTCAAAGTTCACAAGCAGACTTTCCAGAGGTCACTTATTAGACCATCCCTTTTCAAATCTCATTTTTGTGTCTCGGAAGACAGAAAACCTGTGCAAGCTATGTGCCTTTGGTGATATCAGTAAATTAACCCTCAGAGGAATCAGATATGAAGAAATAAACTACTCAGCAAGTATCAGACAGGTGACATAGTTCA